>NC_134051.1:9884309-10184309 GCF_965140245.1 Athene noctua | reverse complement strand
CAGTCAAGCTTCATCACAATTCATGCAGTCACCCCAGAAACTAATCATCGCCCTATTATTTTTAGCTGTTTCCAAGCAATGACTGCACACGAGCAACATACAAGTAAAGTTCTGAATTGTTTATGGTACTCAGAACACCTTGACAAAAATGTGTTCACACTGGCTCTTGAATTAGGAGCACAGAGTGAAAATTAGGATTTGGAGCAGAGTGGAAAAAATTCAGCCTGAGATTAGGATCCAGGTTTTTTTTAGCCACCCACTTGGCCTTGAATCAAGTTTTATTTTTCACATATCAAGTCTCACACACTATGCTTCAGGAGGTCTGCACTCAATTTCCAGCTCTTGTACAGATCTAATACAGACGTGACCAGGACATTCTATTTCTCTATGACTCAGTTTCCCACACATGAGAGAAAAGCTAATTTGCAAAGTAGGTCATTAAGATAAAACGAATAACATGTGAATTGCTTAGCTATTATTGTGATGGTCTACGTGAACAGAAAAATACCTCGAGGCAGTGTTCATTTAGAAGAGGATGTAAGGCAAACCAGTTTTCTAGAACAAAACACGTGAATCTAATTTCAAATCAGAAAGGTATTTTTATATTTAATTATCTTGCCATTAATGCTTGTGGGGGGGGTTTGGTTGTTTTTTTTTTTTTTAAAGGGACAACATTCAGTTTCCTGAAGTGATTCTACAGATGCCTCTTAAACCTAAATTTTACTGAATGAACCAGCCAATTTCAGGACTAAATAACGACTACAACTGCCATTCATTCAGAAAAGAAATTTAATTTTGATCAGGACTTACTTTTCATCTCTGAATTCAAATTAAGATCAGCCACAATCTTTGTATGTAGTTACTTTTAAAATGGAAGAGATCTTGTTGCCTGCAAGAGATACATGAACTCTTACCATACCAAAAATCTGTGTTAGATAGTTGGTACTTGAAACACAATTCTCATTAAAATGGACTGTAGCATTCATGTCCTGGAAACACAAAGAATAGAGACTAATAGATTAATCCATGGAGAGTGCCACAATGATCTTTACCTTGTCCTTGCTAGAATAGCCCTCCCACAAGCCTTTTTCCTTTATTCATCTTCTAACAAACAAGGGTGCTCTAGCTGAAAAGAATTCACTGAAATCAAAGCTGCCAAGAATCCTAAACATGCTTCTCTTCAGCTGTATTGTGTGACATAGGTAATGGCACATTCGACTTTGCTCCAGTAAGTTTAAAACTACCTTATCTTGTATCTGCATGTAAGAAAATCTACATTTGAAAAATATGTTTCCAATATTTACGTTAGATACATTTTAATGAGTACACCATAAAAATAAAAAAGCCTTCACCCATGAAAAGCCTCACTTGCATAATATTAAATATCTGAGATTAGGTGGAATCAAATTTCATTCTTTCCAACTGTAGTAATTTAAAAAATATAATTTCAAGTGATAGCATTTATCATCATGTACTTTTTTTATAAGGAGAATACATTGACTGGTTCACTGTATTTTAAAGCTCCCATGATAAAGCCATGAATTAGACATTTGCATATGAAAAGTTCTGCAGAGGAATGCTCTCACTGATGCCAGTAATTCTGCTACCTTCAGCATAGTGACCGGTGAGTAGAGGACTCAACATTATATCTATACTTCTTTTCTACTACCTGAACAATCCTGTCTTAAATATATCCATTATAGATGCTAACTATGTTTAAATATCAACTCTATAAAGATCACAAATGTGATTAAATAACCCAGGGTTTCAATAGCAGGTGACTAGACTTTGATGCAGAGGATCACTTTTGGTCCAAAGTTCCTGATTCCATTGCCAGGGGATGCACATGATTCTTGCAGTGCTGTGCCCATGCCCTTGAGCCATCTCTGTACACTACTTATTGACACAGAAGTGATACCCAACTTCTCAGGAAGTTATCCAGGGTGGCCACAGCCCTGAAGCTAACCTGCCCTCCTCCCAGATTGATAAAACAGAAGGGAAAATTCAGCTCAGACAGAAGAAAGATTAAAATAAGAAGCTCTAATACAGAATCTAAAAAGTTGAATGAATTTTTCTTTCCTCCAAACCTTCCATGCATAACCTCAGCTTCCTACAAAGATCCCTGTAGGCTCCTACAAAAGTATCCTTTTTCACCATCTTGGCTAGTTTGGCTTCCACCCCACACTGCAAGTTCCCAGCTCCCTTCTCAAGCTTTTCCATATATCCTTCTGCAGAAAGCTCTCCATTTGCCTCCAGAATTTTCTCCCAAAGAGCACCCAGTTCCTCCCTAGACTTCACTTGGCACAAAATGCAGCAGTTAGTACAGCCTGCACAAGCCACCATGCTTTCAGCTGTCCAGCTACACCCTTTCTAACTCATAATAAAAAACTGCATACACCAATCCATGAACATATAAATCAACACCTCCATTTAAAACAGCCGTGCTCACACATCAGGTAGGTTTAAAACCTCATGGGAAGATCTGGGGACAAGATGTGTCTGCCACAACTTTGATACAATTTTTGTCCAGTAGCTCAAAGCTTCTTAAGCTTTGGGAAGTGTTGGGTGTTTTCATACTGGTGAACAACCTTGTTTTGAAGGGGTCTGAAGTATCCTAGTGTAGACTCAGAACAATTAATTATGAGACTTGGGTAAAAAATGCTGCCCAGGATCAGAAAGTGAGCTGAAAATTCATTATTTTTTCTTGGGTACAGGTTAGCTGTCTTGGCTATAGTGGCTGTTTGAGCCTCACCTATGCAGAAGAACTGGAGATGTCTGTCACTTGAGCAAATCTTGAAAGTATTAACCAAGTGAACAAGTGCTTAAGATTACTTTCCTCCAAAAACATACATAACATCCCTGAAATATTACATGTAATTGTATAGATAACACCAAAATGTGGTTTTATTTATTATTTTTAATAATTTTTTAAATTATTTTAATCCTGACTGAACAACGTTACATGGAAACACAACTGTGCCTATTTGGTGTGATGTTAGACAACAGGATTATTCAGAGTATGCCTTCCAAACAGCCTGTGTAAACCGTTCTCAGGTAAAAGCTGGATAGCATGAACAACAGTTCACCTTCAAACCATACTAAGCAAACTTTTTTTAGACAGGAGCAAAGCTTACATCAAGAGAGATTAGTTAGAACTTGACTTAAAATTTGTTATCAAGCACGTAGGGTTTCAGTTACTGAGTCACTGCATAAACAAGATGCACCTTCAAAAGTGAATATTCAAGTGTGTGACTTCAGTTCAACTGAGAATTCTATTTCTACCAGATTTTTGCCCTCCAGCCAGATTGAAAGATGTAGGTCAACTTTATTTAAAAAAAAGATTATCACAGTTTACTGCAGAAAGTTAGATAACTCAGAATTTAATTTCAATCCACTATCTTTCTTGTAATGCCAGTATTGAATATTGAGACAAAGTAGTACCTTTACTGTAAGGGAACTGCATTTTTAAAAAAAAATTATTTTTTTGGCCCAGCAAATAGCAAGTTATGGAAGTCCATTTTCAAAGTATTAAGAACAATGAACTGTTAAAGATTGCAGCACTACAAAGCAATGGAGCCTTCCAGTTCCTTGCCTGGCAGGAGGAGTACAGAATTTAACAGCTGAGCAAACGCAGCTTCAAAAGAAGAAATAAATCCATAAGGTCCCCTTGACTTTTCTATAGAGGTGGAATTAATTTAGTTGCATCAAAAGGAATCAGAGTTCCTACCTCACTTTCCTTGCCAGTAGTGACTTTTGAGAAGGAGCAGAAAGGAGGAGAGGAATTGGAGAAGGGGCGTAGCAACAGAGTCCTGTAACTCCAGAAGTGGCAGATGACAGGAATGGCAGATTCAATCTGTTTTGCTTTTGTACTTCTTGTATAATAGCAGCATTGGCACAAGAGTAGTTTAATCTCTACACATCAGCAGCTCCTCTCCTCCAATGTTTCACTTTGTGCCCCCCAAGGGAAATGGTGCTCTCTCCCTTATCAACACAAGTCCACATTTGGTATTTTTAAAGCTAGTAATAAACATGAGCTTGAAACTCTTTAGTCAAGAGTGGTTGGTGGAACACTATTCCACACAAATGGCAGTGCATGGGTACAGGGCACTGTTCCCACCTTACAAGAAGATGCAGTTGAGTGCAGGTCTGGGTACAGCCAGGCAGGAATAGGATAAGCTAGATGTAATACTACACAAATCCTTCCAACCATTTCATCATTGCTGCTACCACTAGTAACTAATGCAATGCTGGAACATATTACAGCACTTAGATTTAAGGGTGAAATGTGGGGGAAGGGCGTTCTACTCACATTCCATCGCATAAAGTAGAAAGGAATCTTATTTCCTAACCTGAGGATTGAAGATCCATCCAAACTACCCACGAAGACTTTGCCAGTAGGTTTTTATTACACTCCTCATACCTTTCTCTCTCTCTATATATATAACCATTATGATGTTACCATGTGAGGCAGTTAATATTACATCATTGCTCAAAAGCAAACACTGTTTTTAAAAGAAATATTCTGGACCATCATCTTATATTTATTTTTGAGAGTGAATTTTAGTTGAAGACACTTCTGTGTGCAACACAAGACAAAGAATCACAGTTCAAAATGGGGATTTTATAATTCAGAACTGTTCCATGTGGCTGCCCATTCAATACATATAATTCATTACCAAATCCCAACCCTGCTTACTCATTACCATGTATGGGTTCGATTTAATTTTAAATGGTATTTAAATATTCACTAGCAGCATGTAAATACAAATCTATAGAAGTTTGGTTACACAAAGTCCATTTAACAGTCCACATGTCTAATCTGAAGACCTAAATCCATTGTAACACCTGTTTTAACAGCAGGTCACAGCTACGAAGGTTGACAATACCAGAATAAAATAAAATCCTGTGTGAATATTCTCCCTCCATTGAACTATTGGCAGATGAACTATTAATCTCATGATGAAATTAACAGGACATTTGCATTATTTTAATAAAAACAATAGATTTTGCTTTATCTTCATAATTTGTTTTCTTTTGTTTCATTAACAGTGCACCCAAGCCTCAAACCAACTTTTAAACGTCTGGTTCAGATATTCTCTTACTACTGTATTTTCCTGAAACAAGTTTCCAGTAGAGTTTTATAGATCACAGAAACTTGGAGACCTAACACCAGAACAAGTTAAAGAATAATTAAAACCATTTTGGTTTCTGGTCACTTTAGTCAATCATTAACTCAAAGACAGGAGAACAACTTAGCCTTGACTGCACTAACCCTCCACAGTGAGTGTTCCTCATGTGCAATGCTGAGTCATAAAGACAAGAGGAGCAGAGACATGATGCTGCCATTGCCAATGGGAATTCCATGCCTTTGACATCAGTTCTTCACCTGGAGCTCTTGAGGAACCATTCTGCCTGACACTATGCTCCTGATTCCCAACCTGGGAAAAGAGACAGGCCCACAGGTAAAAAGCAGATGATATCTATGTTGTTCTTGATTACATCCCACTGTTATAGGGCCTGCTGTTCTACTCCTAAGATGTGTGCAGGGCAGCTGGGTGGTGAGAAGTCATGTGTTTCAAGCTAGAGTTATGTGAGCACACAGGCATGGATGCCTGACACATCAAGCCAGGAAAAAGCTACAAATAGTAAGTGATGGAGATACTGTCAGCCTGCTCCAGAGCAACATGCACCACTACTTGGTCTGGGCAAGGGAACAGATTTATTTAGCATGGCTAAGCACAGTCAAAGCAGGTCTAGAGACCAATAAGAACTTAGACCACTTGCACTTCTCAAAGTACACTGTTACTCTTCCATCTGACCAAAGAACCTATTTCATTAGGAAGAAAACCTAAAATGCAATGCATGCCTTCTCCTTCCCACACCGTCCTATAAAGAAACCATACCATAAAGTTTACTGTCCTAGCAGGAACTGGAGCCCAAAGGCTCAGCCTAACCTTAAGGCTTCCAACACCTGTTGCAGTTGCAGCCTTCACTCATCTGATACTCCAAGAAACACTGAACCCAAGTGATTAGAAATAAACATACTCTCAATTAATTTATATATCCGTAATTTTAATTATGAATTTATTTTTTAACACATTTGTATGTATCATGAAATGATAGTCTACCATTCTGGAGGAAAAACCTCTAGAACAAAACTTAGTAACACTCCTCGTGAAATTCTGTCCTTCTTAGTTATTACCTACACTGTAGCTGACATTTAATGTTTGTCCACATTTACACATGTACAAGAACTGTTATCTTAAACAAGGCAAGAAGTGGGCAAAACTCAACTCTGACAAAGTACCTAATCAAAATAACGCACTTTGATTTAAACTGAAATAGCCATTCTACCTAAAATAAATACCAAGTCTGAAGTACCATGCAAATACAACATGTGTAAAGACTATAGATAGCTATATATAAGGCAAAGTCAGAAAGAATAAAGCCAGGGTTCTACTGAGATGAAAATGTTGAGAATTGCTGTAAGTCAGAGGAAAGTTCTTGTCTATTTCTGTTCATCCATGGAATTCACTACAGGCAACAATGCTTGAGTTATTCCATGTGTGATTACGTGATAAAATAAGAAAGAAATCCTGTACCAACAGCTCCTTAACATGTCTGCATCACTGAATATGGTGAACAGGCTGTTTATATTCAAGACCTCTTACTTATTTTTGGACATACCTGAAAACACAGGAAACACCTGACAAAACCCCCACATATTTCCATCTATTGAAATAGAGTCCCAACATCACATTTCTAAAATATCTGAAGAGCAGAGCAGAAGTCAGTGTTGTCTTCAGAGATGTAAAGCATCACAGTAACAGAAACAACTGGCTGGATTTGTTCAGTGTTTGGAACAATCCAGTGGAAACAAAAGGAATTTAGAGCCTGGAATTTATTTTGATTGTTATTTTCCAAATAGAGCATGCAAAAATAACACAAAAGAATCCATTGGGAAAGATGCAACACTATCAGGTTTGGATCAAAATCATTGTCCATTTAAAGCTGAATATATTACTTCGAAACTATGGTCAATGAAGAGAGCTCAAGCACCCTTTTTGTTGTAGGTGCTCTGCTCAGTTTATTCCATAAAATTTCACTAGTTTATTGAGGGTTTTCTAATAATGTTATTGAGGGTTTTTGCAGAAGTTACATCAAAGTGGTAACCTGACATCTAAATCAAAAAGATTTTGAAATATGAAAAAAAGCTTTTTCTACAGTTCCTGTAGATTGACAGACAAAAGTCAAAATACCACAAATCACTCTTGCCCTGCAGTCTGAAGTTGAAGGCTTAAGCTTCAGCCCTCATCCTGCAACACTCATACAGTCAGGTGTGTACAAGCAATTTGCTTTGAATTCAGCAAGGCTCAGCCTGGCTGTTTGGAGTTTAGCACGTGCAAAGCACATCCTGGCTCACTGCAGTGCAGCAGATGCCAGTGTATCACAGCAGTCAGACCTGGAGTTCTTACAGTCAGTTTTTAACAATTTCTTTTAATTCTTTCCACTACAGCTGGGAAGGAGTTTGTACTTTCCATTAGACATCCCAGACTACCAACTGCTTTGGTGCTAAGCCCAAACTCCTATTCCTCCTGTCCTGCCACACACAATCTCACTACAGATGTTGGACAGTGAAAAAGTGTTCATGGTCATCCTCGCTCCACCTACAAGCCCTCTTTTCTACCACAATAACACCATAATGCATCTAGACTGGGGGAAAATAATTTAGAAAGCAGGAGCTGCAGGGCTGTTTAGACATTCCTCCTGCCCTCTTTCATTTTAAGTGGAGAACCTGAAGGACACATGGAACACAAACCCTGAATCGTCAAAAAAAAAAGTTAGTCCTTGATTGTCTTGGAGAGCAGATGTGCAATGTTACAGAGGCCCCAGTGAAGGCTGCAAGTACGTAAAGGCACTTTTCATGGTCAGGCACACACTTCACTGACCTCATCTTTGCAAAATGGTGTTCATGCCTTCAAATGTTACCACATGCTTCCATCACCGTAATTCTGCCCAAATCTGGTTACAAGGGACACATCTGATCTGGAGGATCTAGAATTGTCAAAATTTTACTTTTGTCTGAACTCACTGCTGCAGAATCTGTGGTGCCATGACAAGAGATTAACCCAAAATATAGTCCCAGTAAATACAACCAAAGTCTAATACAACTGCTGACTCAGTATCACTGCCCAGCTTCTGTAGGGATGCTCAGTTTCTCCCTTCAGCCCCCACTGCATGACTGTTGCGAGGTTTTCTTAGCAGTAAGGGTCAGGTGGCTCAGGTGGAAATGCACTAATGCTCTGCTGGTATTCCTTAAGACCAGAAAAAAAACCTCCTCCCCCTCACCAAAAGAAAGAAAAAAATAAATAGAAAAGACAAGGAGACAGAGTTCTCACAGGAACACATAAGATAAGCTTCTAGTTACAGCCTGGGTTGGCAAAGAGAAATCACAGCTCTAGAGCAGAATGGAAGAAGTGAACATGAGAGTTATTATCTCAACTATACAAGGTTATAAAAGGCAACTGGCCTTTTAATTCCTTCATAAATAACATCAACAAATATTTAGTCTTTTTTAAAAAGTTGTTGGTGCCTAGCACAAAAACAAAAAGCAGTATCGTACAGGTTAATGTCACGATTTAGATCCGATAGAGCTGCACCACAATTCATTATCTGTTGCTGTTCATGCAAAGTTCTCAGGCCACACTGGTCATCACACATGGATGAGGTCGGGAGATAAGCTCTTTACACCACTTAGCTAACATATTTCAGACACCAATACACAAGACAGGGAAAGCATTTCCAAAGAACAGGAAGACATCAAGTATTTGAACTGCAGTGGTCTTGTATCAAGGAAATTTGCTTCTGAAGTGATAAAACCCATATGACAACAGCACAGCCAATCTGAATCGTTGCAGATTTATAAGTAGGTAACTGTATATTACAGTATATTCTGAAGTTCTTTACCAAATACAACATTAAGCTGACAAATTATACTAATACAGTATGATTTCAAGGTGTATCCACATTTGCAGCACGTGTAAATTTCTCAAATAGAATCTGATGTTTGCTAATATGGTATGATCTAAGTTAATAAGATCAAATTATATCTGATCATACTACATTAGTAAATGTCACATCAAATTAGTCATTTTCAGAATTATAATGAAGCACAGAAAGCAGCCAAAAATAACTTTTTCAACACAAGTAAGCAATGTTGAAACTGAAAATTGAGCTAAATGCCAAGCCCCTAGAGAATGCATTTTGAATTCAAGGTTAGCTGAATTTTCAGTCTTATTTGAGAGAGCTCTTATAGATGATTTAAATCATACTTTGAGTCAC
The DNA here is from genome assembly GCF_965140245.1 of Athene noctua. NCBI lineage: Eukaryota > Metazoa > Chordata > Aves > Strigiformes > Strigidae > Athene > Athene noctua. Next base: position 10,174,967 of record NC_134051.1, on the reverse strand, counting down.
AGTAGAGTCTTGTCCAAAGGTCACTAATAGGGGCTAGAGATAAGGTCAAGAACTAGAAGTTGGCAAAACCTCTACCAAAAGGCTGTTCAGGGGTAGTCATCCTTCTGCGTGGTTGTGCTCACTGCAGTCATTTCAGGTAGGAAAATTAATTAAAATCCACTGAACACAAGTTTTGAAAGAGAAAGCACTTTAAATATGAAGTTGCTTAAACAGTTATTAAACTTTCTTCCTTTCAAGTGTATTATCTGAACTGCTGTAATTAGTCAGGCCTTGTAAGATTTTATTTTTCTTTTCTGTTACTGAAACCAAGTACCTGTCAGGCATATATTTGGCATAATCTTATTTGCAAACATACAGAGTTTGGTTTCTTTGAACACAATAGGAAAAACAAACATCATCTTGGCTCAGAAAGTCCTGAGTCTGTTCTCAGCAAGTTTCTCAGCCTAACATCCCTGCCCATATGCTGGATCTCAGAGCCACAGTTATCTTTTTCCATCTTCTTCTACCAACTTGGAAGGCTTCCATAGATTTCTTCCATGTCCCTACACTAAAGGTAGGGAATATCTCTTGAAATGCCAACATTAAAGCTGACCTGTCATGCAGCAGAGGCTACCCAAGTAGGGTGCCCACAGTCTCAAAGCCTACCCTAAAAACAGAACACTAGAGTCAGTCCTGTCAAGCCTCTCACACACATTTCCCAGAACCTTTAACAATAGAAAGAAATCCAGCATGTGGCAGAAGTAGAAAGAGTAGGAATTTGAAGGAACATTCAATGCCTCACATTCACTGGGAACACAGGGAACATCAATCTCTCCAAAGCCCCCCCATCATCTATTTCATTGTGACAGTGCAAAGAAGAAAAAAACCCCAAACAACAGAACCCGAGACAGCCTAGTAAAGGCAGCATTGAATGGAGAGATTTCATCAGCAAGGCTGAGCACAGAAAAAATCCTCTCCTATGCCACCAGGTAGAGCAGAGTCTAGGATTTGCCCAGGCCACTGTATCAACTCCAAGAGACAAGGCTCTTGGTGCCTTTTGATGCACTAAGGGACATTAGAAGGGAACAAATACTTGAGTGATTTCATTTCTATCTTTACCAAGTTAAAATATACCCATGTAACTACAGCTATCTAAGTCTTCTGGATAAATCACCTTTATTCCCAGCTGAATAAATTAGTGCCAAATGAAAGCATTGCAAGCTCCAAGCAAGAAGCATTTTTCTGTCTATAGTGTTTAGGAAAGTGAAGGCCAAAGTAGTGGTGAATACCTAAGTTAACAGTTTGTTTTTTTCAAAAAAGTAAGATTAAAAACCACACTAAACAAGATGTCCACTGTTGAAAGGAGGATTTCTAGCTACTTTCTCAGAAGGCAAAACATATGTTCATTATTGTGACCTGTAGTGTTTAATATTAATTTTCTTGATTTAGTATACACTGGCATATGCTTCAAAGACTATTTTTTTCCCCACAATGGCTTTAGCAGCCCCTGTTGCTCATGACTTTTGTTTATTTGCTTGATATTTGTTTCTTTTTAATCCAAGCTGTCTGCATGAATTTTAACTTAATTATGGGTGTTTATATAAGGCAGTCTGTTCAGGGACAAAGTTGTTGATCCCTAGAGAAAGCATTGTTCCTATCCTGTCTGTATTTCAGCAGATTAGGTTTAAACCAGACCTATCATCAAAATACACTCACTAGCACACAAGCTTTACATGTGTTTTAGTTTGAATGGAGTTGTTATAATAAACCAGCCTTTTGTTATTAGTAATTATGAATACTTCTGTTGGATTCTGGTATGTCAGTGGACTAGGAACCCTTTGTTGTCTTTAAGCTAATGTCTACATTATTCTGCACTTTCTTCTTCTAATCCTTCCCCTATCCTGGAGGATTTTAGCAACATTTTACTGTCATTCTGTTATGAAACTTGTTTTCCCTTGAGCATGTGGCAATTTCATTAGGTACCTGAGGATCGTATAAAAAAAAAAAAAAATCAAACAACAACATAAGCTCAGCCAAAGAAAAAAACCAACCTCTGCTTAGCTCAAGACAAAAATAAAAGCACATGGGAGGAGGAGGGGAAAGAAAAAAACAAGGGAAGCATTATTTGCTGCATTTTGTTTAACTCCTTGCTGGCTATATTTTGTGGTGGATCTCAGATGATGGCTGTGCAGTAGAATCAGCCAGGCAGCTTGCTCCCATGGTGGTACACAAGCTCTTCTTCAGTCTGGGACAGGGCACTGCAAGGCCAGGAGCATTTCCTGGCCGCTGTCTGTGCCCTGCAACTGGCAACAGTAAGCATAACTTGAAGGTGAAAGCCATTTGCTGCTTTTGTAGAGATGTCTTTACCTCTTTCACACAGAAACACAAACTATACCCTACAGTGACATCTTTCTTCTACCCTGCTCTCCTCCACCCCCCCACAGAAAAATAATCTTCCTTCTGGCTCTTCATCTCTGAACACAGCTTGAAAGAAAAGCGTTGGAGAAAGTCAAGTGAAATTACACAGGACTGGAGCTGATGACCCAGAAGGCCCTTCCAATCTTTTCCCAGGGAAATCTCAGCCAATCCCAGAAAAACGCACACATGTCACAGACTGTCCTATAAACTACTGTCTCTGACCAAATCAGACAGCCCAGAAGAGCCTAGCTATTCTGATAGAACAGGAAAACTTTCCACCTTTATAATGGGAGAAAAAACTATCCTTCTATAGCAAGTCAAACAGGAGCTTCCTTCTTGGAGCATGTTAATTACATGCTTGAGCATTTTCTGAAATATTATTTGGCTATACATAGACATGACTGATGAGTGTTGTCCTATTGACCTCTGCTTGTAGGACCCAAGAGCCACTCATTACACCTCATTCACATTCTTTTGAAGTAGTCATTCAGAAACTCAAGGGTTTGGATGTGTAGCGTTTGTATTTACCAACTAAGCAATGTGAATCTAGCTATCAACATCCAAAAATGGGTATAAATTAGGAATAAACCTCTCAAGCCAGCTTTTTGTGTAGCACCACTGTACAGTGAAAAGTTTGAATATACATACGAGTTTCAGTTATTAAGCACAGTTCAGTGGCACCAGTACAGTAAGCAGCATAGCAAAGCTGGCAACAAAGAAAACTACTTGGCAGAGAAGGCAATGCATGCTGCTAATACTGTACAAATAGCATTTTAATCAAAGCCATGTTTCCACAAGTCACAAGCCCTGATCTTTTGACTTTGGTTTAAATCTTGGGTCATTTTTCTGTTACACCCAAGTCCATCTCTTAGGATATAATCTTGCTACAATTTACATACACACACCCTGGAGAAAAGTACAGCAACATCAATAAAACAAGCTTTTCATACATTAATTTATGGTCATAATGCATAGATAGTACCACACAGGCCTTCGCCAGGCATAGAAAGATGGAAAATAACCTGTTCTTGGAGTGTTTCAGTTCAAAGCCCTAACAGAATTAAATCCAGCCAGGGATGTCAAGGGCAACAGACAAGCATTCAGGGAACAGCAGGACTTACTGAAGAAAAGTTTCAGTGAAAAGAAGAGTTTTCTTCACTGCAAGCACACCTAAAGCTCTGCACTGGTTTGTGTGTCCTGGTTAGCCTAGGCAGACACTATAATATCTCCATTTTTATTATCTTCAGCATTACTGAACAATCAATTCCAGTATCATTTAAGTGCCCTTGAATTAAGGGACATAACAGCATTTTCATCTTTGCTTCCTAACGAGCAGCCTTCAGTGACCTTCATGAACCAAGGCTGAGTGTATTATTCTTTGTCTGAGCACATTACACAACCCAATAGGACAGAGGAGACTAGTTCTGCTGCTCCACTTACACTAGCATGATCTCGAGCAGCACCCCAGTGCTTACTCTATGATAGGCTGCTCATTTTAAAACTCTTCAGCCACTAATGTATCTTTCCATTTTGATATCAGATGAAAAGTAGACCTGTGTTTAAGGCAGTGGTAGGCAAGGGTAGTCTAGGATTTAAAAGGCTATCCAAAATCTAATTATTCTTTTATTTCTTCACTAAGGCTAATCCACAGCTGGCCTGTGACTCCAGCACACCAGAGAGACAAACACAAGGTTCAGGCTATTCCTTGGGCATCTTGGTGTGATTAAACAGACACATAGAGCATCTGTTTCCTACCTAGAGCTGCTCTGCACAGAGACAAAGTACCTCCCTATTTCCCTCTTACACACATGCATTGATAATTAATGGGCCCTATACAGTCAATTGCTCCTTCTAAGAGACAAAACCCCCCAAGATTACTCACTCTTCATTCATACCATGCAGAGACCGTATCTGACCAGAAGAGTTAAAATAAAGCCCTTCTCTCAGCAATTCTGAGGATGTATCCATACCTTATAAACTCCATGATATCAGAACACTTTTGAAAATCTGCCTTCTGCTTGCAGAATTGAGCAGCCAAGTGGACACCAGCCTTCTTTCCTGCAGGACAGATAAAGAACAGAAGGGTCACAGTGAGGGCTTGTTACCAGGACTGAGTCCTACTCTTGGGAAACCACCTCTTTGCTTAAAGATCTAGATATCAACAAAAGACTACTTATTAAAAAACAGAAATCTCAGCTCTGGAGGCATTTTTGTGTAAAGCTTTCTATTAAGATAACTTAACTTACCAACCCTAACTATTCTATGAACTTATCTCATAGCTATTAGTCTCTTTCATCAGTATCTGTTTCTTTTCCTCCTGTGCATTCTCTGGCTTAATCTCCCAAGACTTCTCCTCCCCCTTTGATTTTTTCTTTTGTGGAAAAAGCACATTTAGAGGATGCAAACAGAGCTTCTTATAATCAGCATCCAAATGCTCCCCCCCAAAAAACAAGGCAACTAGGCTCAGAGCACTGCAGAAAAGGCATCTTCAAAAAAAAAACAACCCAAACTAAAACCCCCAATCAAACTCCGCTACTTTACTTAAACCAAATGCCCTCATAAGGGAAAACAAAAAAAGAAAGTACAATTTTCCTCCCTACCCCAAATCCTCACCAAGTCCAACCTCCACACATCCCAGTTTTAGTCAAGCAAGCTTGCTGGAGTGGTGTCATTTTATGTGTAAGTAAATCCCTAATTCATGACAGCTGTCCCTGCCCTGACACACCATGTACTTAGGGCATGCAGCTGTGGTCACTCTTCTGCTAAAGACAAGGACTTAACCCCTTCCCTGCTAATCCCAAATGAAGGCTACAGACACTAGAAGGACAGAAAGTGAATGAGACTGAGAACTTCTTATGAAACCTTGTGCATGTGATTGCTATCAAGTTTACAGCTAAAACAGATTTAATTTCCAAACAGAAACAATTGCCAGACTTCGCCCTTCCCCTGCAGAGTGATTACACCACATATTATTCTGGTTTTTCCTTTTAATTCCAAGTTTCTTCTTTTCTAGGATTTCATCACCTAGCACTGAAACACAGTCTCCAGAGGTTCCTGAACGATGCTGAGCTTAGTAGATCTGCAGCATACAGAATAGAGATAACAGATGGTGAGTTTGTGCTAGTGTGATAGTTCCAATCATATAGACAATTTAAAGACAATGTCCCAAAGGTCCCCAAATTCGGTTCACCCTGCAGAGAGGCGCAGGGCCATGTGAATTTAATTGCTTGGGTAACTTCAGAAGTATTATTCCAAGGGAGAGTGGGTAGGTATTGATATGGAATGGACTGTGCTCTTCGTTCAGGTTAACGTGTTAGCTGGAGATGGGAGATCTGTCCATCAGTTTGCATCCCTGATCTTCTGTGAGGCGTTTTGCTCCCTCAGCCTCAATGTTTACTACACATATGTTCACTTCTAAGCCTCCTGACCTGAATCTTCTTTAAGGACAGAAAAGAAAAAAGACTTTTCTTTACAGAAAAAGGATTCTGAAAAAAAAAAAAAAAATCTTCCAAAACACAGGGCCCAGCCTGAAGCTTACTTGTAGCCTTTGTGAATCGGGGGTAACTTGGTAAACTGGTGAAGTTAAATGGACAGAGGTCAGAGCAGAGAAGAAAGCAGACCTTTTAGCCTCATAAAAACCAGTCAGTGTATGTGGATTTATCCAAAGGCATTAAGGAGGGAGTCTAGTCCCCTATTAGTGCCACCAGCTGCCACACACTTTCACTTCACATGGTAGCAGTCTTATGGCCTCCAGACACTTTCAGTCTCCCATCAAGACAGAGCTGCATCTGCCATTAACACATTTCAGATCTGATTTTGGATTCTGCTTTGCCCTGCAAGCTCCTGCATGCCATTTGGCAAGGTTTTCAGCATTATACACAATTTGTAGCTTCTCCCTTTGGATTGGGAAGAACAGCTACAACGGTACTCAGCACACACCCTCATTGGGCTGCAGCTTTTATCCTACATCTGGATCTGCTCACTAAGGAAGTCAAGCACTGTAAATGTATTTTAAAAACACCAAGACTTGTAAACGCTGCAAGAAATGATTACTGTCCCTAAGTGATCAAGAAGAAATATGCCCTTTCATAAATGTGAACCATCTGACCCCAGAAAAGAAAAAATGAAAAAAAAAGGGCAAGAAACTGCTTTTGCTTGCAGTTGGCTTAATCCTAACTGCATTACACAGAGACCTGATGTCATTAGGGTTACATCAAGTGTCATTGTGTGTTGGCCCCACTTATCGATGTAAGAGGTGGGTGATTCCTGCATATTTTTCAACAGCTAGAACCTGCATGGCTTAAATACTGTAGTTGGGTGGGCAGCAATACTAGAGGCTCCCTGGTACATGGCTACATGGGAATGATTAGTTTAATTAATTACTGGGTCATTATAGGGATCAATTCCAGTGTTGTGGCCCATTAAGCTAGTTTGGTTTGTCCCAAAGCACTTGAACATTATTAGCTCAGAGTCAATAAGCCACATCACACAACCATAATCAATAGACGAAAAAAAAATTTGAAGGAAAATAAAGAAAAGGATGGATTTTGATCTCACTTAGATCAATAATTTCCCAGAAATTGGTGGAATTCCCTGATGTAAAATCAATGTGAGCAAGTTCAAAATTGAGTTGTTTTGCTTTGTCAAGAAGATAAAATGGAGAGCTGGGACTGTGCCTTTAAAGAGAGACATTTATAGATTAAATATTATTTGCAATATCTTGCTCTCCAGAGATTTTATCCCCATTTAATAACCTTGAAATATCTGTGTTCAGGGGGAGAATAGAGGGATTTTGTACATCTGCAATAGGAACGTTGGATAGTACTTCAGGTCAATCACTATTCATAAAAATATTTACCCCTTGTCCTTGCCTGAGATAGAGTAACTGATGCTCCATTTAAAACCAGTATTTTCATTTAGGACACGCCACTGAAGATGTCTGACATATATTCCCCATCATTTTAGCATTCACCTAATGTGTAGCCTGGTTCAAATGTCACCCATGGGAATGTGAATATCTTCAAGAGAGCAGCTCCACTGCCCTATGCATTCTGTGCAAGTGCATTATCATTGCAGGTGCAATTTTGATTGCTCTTAGCATCAGACTATCCCACTCTCTGGGCTATAACACTCCACAGGGAAAAATCCCAGTGTGACAGAGCTGGTGGCAGCCTTTAGCGACCTTTTGAGAGAAAAACTGTTGAAGGATGTATAGATGGACCAAGTCCATACAGTAGGTGTTTCCAAATTGGACTGAAATATGTACACAGGTAAAATAAGCTTTTTTGCTAGTGATCCTTTGAAAAAAGTTCCAAGATGGTTTTAGATTACTAATTAGCAAATATTGAAGCACATTTCACATAGGAGTCCAAAATGTGTGTAAAAACACACATAGTAGGTGAATGCATGCTCTGCTCAATTCAAATATAGTTTGTATGGCACCATTCAGTAAAGCAAACAGGGGGCTCTCAAACTGTAGTTATATGCATTAAATCTCGGGCTATACATAAGCAAAAGAGGATCCCCTTATGCTTGTAAATTAACAAGTTAGAGAAAGCTCTTCTTTCAAGTCCAAGCAGGACAGGGGATTAGTGAAACCGGTTTTCACCTCCAGAGTTTGAACTTGTGTTTGACCACTCATCCGAGGAAGGTGTGAGTCATACGGTCTCACCCTTGCGAATGCAATAAAAGCCATGAATGTTACAAAACAGCAAAGCACACCTTGATGTTAAGGATCTGCCTCTGTTTAAAATTTCAAAGAAAGCTTTTGGGTGAAAGAATAAGATGGTGTGCTGACTACAGTCTCTGAGAGCTCAATATATCCGTGTCCATAGTGTCTGTGCAGCAAGTCAGAGGCTGCGATCTTCAAAGGGTACGGGCAGGGGTTACTGCAGGGTTACCCTCGGCATGAACCTGTGGCACTCAGTTATTTCACAGTAATTGCCTGTTTCTAGCTGCTACAGCATTTCCTGCATATAAGAAATTTCACTTCTTAACTCTTTCTCATTTACTGGGTAGCTGGTAAGGAGCAGCTCTTAGGGGTAGTCAAAGAGCTGTAACTTCAATGCCTCATTTTCACTGCAGTGACTTGTTCAGCTCCTTGTTCTGTAAGAAAGTTCCAGCTCCAACAGCAATTTGTAATCACTGATAACTGGTAATGGTGGTACTTTGATCTCCTCTGAAAATCCTAGCCAAAATAGTCATCTCTTTTGGCTATAAACCGTCCCATTCACTTACAACGTAAGCCCAGAGGATGGAAACACTAAGAAAAGTCACTCCACTAGGGGTGGTTTTTTAGCTGTAAAATATTACGTCTGTGCCTGCAGTAGTTCATTTTAGAGTTGTGACATTTGGCAAGCCCCCAGAAGCCCCAAGTGTTCACTAACAGCACAAGCCAAATGCTCAGCAAGGGGACTGACAGCATGACCCTCTGAACCCACCTCTTCAGCTAAATCTTTATAAACAGGGAAAAATGTGGTAGCTTAGAAGAGATGCACATAGAAACTTCACACCCATTCTGTCCACCCAAAATCTGCTCCTGTCCCTACTGCCACTCTTCTCCTGTTAATGGTTGCTTTTTAAAGAATGTCAACTGTTAGGATGGGAAGCACTGTCAGCACGGAGTAAAGGTCATGATTAAGAATACAGATTAGTTTCCAAATTATCTGTAAAAGATATTGGAGCATCACTACAAACCTCCAAAGGATTTAGGTGATTCAGTCTCCAACACCATTTATGCTACAGCTACTCAAAGGATGATAGTGACAGCAAGATGTGATGACAAATTTTGCTCTGTGGACACTCATGGTGGGATTCTTTGCCTCTACCTTTCACCATCTAAGGAAGGTGTAATTATCACTGTGAATTTTATGCAGTTGGGAGTTCAACAGAAAGGTTGGGTGAGTCCAGCTTTAAAGGTTGAGATAGAAGTTCAGGCCTGGGCACAATAAGGACTTTTTATCAGACATTTCAGAGTGTCAATCAGTGCATGAAACCAAACTCTACCAATGAGGCAGAGCAATAGCTCGCTTGCCTTGCAAGTGTATCTATACTGATGTAATGCATATCTGTGCTTCCAAAAAATCACATGAATTGGTATTGTGTACATTTTAATGTTTTGCTTTCTCTCCTTTCCTCTAAGAGAATAATTATGGTCTTACCTCCTCTCATTTGTTAAATCAAACCTCAGCACAATGAAGAGTATTCCCCACTGGATACACTTGCTCTTGTGCTGAGACCTTGTCAGCTCAGTTTCAGCCTAAAGCAAAATTTTCTGGCTGGGTTTATAAGCTCTTCAACAGAAAGGGACTATAATGGAAATTGCAATTTTGCTTCAACTCTGAGAGCTTGCCTGCCCTGCAATGAGACATTCAGTACCCTACCAGAGTAGCACACGTACCCTCGGGCAGTATGAAATGACCACTCTCCTGTGTGACAGCCAAACCTCATGACGTGATACAACTGTGTGGTACGTTGCTCCACTGATTTGTTTTTATAGGAGAATAATTAGTTCACAGTGACTGACATTGTTTTATTTCCACCCCATCACTGACATCTTGTCTGAGTTATATCATATCCCACAAATTGCGTATCTTTTTTGGCTGCTGATGCTCTTTATTCCCTCTTCTTTAGTACGATACTCATTATAATCTGCTCTCTTATACTAAGGCCAAGACTCCTGCTGTGTTTCCAGGTAATGTATTCTTTTACTGAGTGATTCATTGGGGAGGAGAGAGGAAAAAGAGAAGGAAAAGAAACCCTGAGAGGAAAAATGTCCAAGTTTCATGATTTCCGAGTCTCTGAAATAGTTCCAAAATTCCTTGGTGTTCTGGAGGTCTTTCCCTGCAAGATTAAAGCACTGGGCTTTTGTATTGTTTGCTTTATTTTGCAATATTTTATGATTCTCATATATTTTGAGCTGTGTTGATTTGTGACTAGTTTTTCATCGTTACCCCGAGAGGAATTTTCTCTGGAAACACAGGAAAGAAACAATGCCCTGAAGTGAGACACTGCAAATGAGCAACTGCCATCAGACGATGGATTCTGTTATTTACCCAGTTCTTGCAGAATACTGCAGCATCTGATCACCTCTTGAAATGATAAAGTAAAAATAAAGGTATCTTTCTCCCTCTCCTTCACATTTACCTCCTGTATCAGCTCTGCAGGCTATTATATAGTGAGGAAGAGCCACAGTCTCCCCCAGCCAGGGAAGTAGGCTCTATGATTAAAGAAGTAACCATGGATGCAAAACATGTCAGCTCAATCCCACCCTCCAACACATATTTTCTGGAGTGAACTGCCTAGTACAGATGATCTAAAGTCCCTTGATTTGTAATAAAACCAATAGAAGTTATAGATTTAAATCTTGTTAGGAAACAAGACTCCTGTCTCTGTCTCAGATGCAATCTGTGAAATGAGGATTTTAGCATCTCCCCAGCTCACAGGCAATAATTGATCCATGTAGATATAGAAAGCACTCAGATTGTGAGGCCATGGGAGCTGTTGGAATATCTAAGAATGATGACTCCATCTCCTTGCTCTGGGGTTATTCTTGATTTACAGAAATATAAATGAGACCGATTTCTCACCATTCATATTTGAGAACACCTCCACAGAAACAGTGATTCCTTGAGCACTAGAATTCAGGGACCTAATTTCCTATGGATTTGCATCTCTCTGCGAGGAGTCCCTCTGGATCCTCTAATAAGCACTGAATTCATGATACAGCCACTCTTTTAACTGGGCACTAATAGGATTTCTCTTCTTTACCCAGCTGCCTACATTCATGAAATGTGTTGAGCTTATTCTCCCTACCTGTTTGTCTAACTGGCCACCAAGGCTTGTTTCCACTAAGAAATTGCCTTCCTAATTTAAAACATTCATATCCTCAGCTGCTGTAGCAGAAAGGGTATAAAGCCTAATACAATTAGTTTCAAGCCAGCTTTACTTACACTGGAAAAAAATTACGCTTTCAGTTCTGATCTCCCAAAAGACTTTCACCATTTCAAATTCTTTTTGTATATTCCTGGAACTATACTGACATCAAATCAGCATAAGTTAAGTGAGAATCAGTTAATGGAAATTTAATCTATATTACTTAAAATTTTATTTATCAAAATCTTGGCTTCACTATACAGGGCAAGGGATAGATACAGAGTATTCTCACTACAGTTGGTAGAACTACTCCCAGTGTGCTAGTTTAACTAAAAGCAAATCTACAAATATATCCATATCTAGGAAAAGTGGGCAAAATCCGTGTTTCAACTTTGTAGTTGAATAATTTCACCATGAGTTTTCTCTGGAGCAAGAAAGAGTGATTCCACCACCACGGAAGTGTATTTTCATGTGCCATATTGTTCCATAAAGGAAAATAAAATTAGAAAAAAGTTAATTTTCATTGGAATTGGCTTGACTGGGTTTATAAAGGCTTGTAATAAAGAAGCAGCAACTTTGAAACATGCATACAAGCCCAGTTTTGAACAACAAGCTTCTGTTGCAGTCTACATTTTTTACCTATTCTTTTGCTTCAAAAGCAAATGGGCCTTTTTTGGAGTGTATATATAGAACAATGTCTTTTGGACAGCTTTCACATTAGGTGTCATTTTATGAGGCCGAGTTTCTTATTCTTGGCTACTCACACTAAAGCTGCAGTTCTTACAAGCACATTTTAATGTATCAATTTATATTCAGAACAAAGAACCTAGGGTTATTCCATCATCAGAAATCCTTATGAGCCTGATTTTTTACTGTTTCCATTATGTAGGATTACGGTTTCCATACAAAAATAAAACAAGGTTTCCCTTTCTTTTCTTCTTCTTCTTTTTTTTTTTTTTTTTTTTTCCCCCTTTTCTTTCCTCCCACAGTTTATTTTTGGAATAGCAAATACTTGTGTTGGTTTTTAAAAAAAAAAAATTAACAAGCATTTGTTGTATATTATAAATTGGAATGGAATGTGCCTTTTCCCACAAATGCATTAACCTGCTAGCCAGATGTGTAGTTTGGCACACTGACTGAATGCTGGTTCTCTCATGTAAATACCCACAAGACAGTTTGGGTCTGATCTCTGTTATCTAGTAGGGCAAAATTCTTGCAGATAAGGTTCCTTTTCTCCATGTTTTTTACAAAGCATTAAGAAAACCCCATAAACTCTAAACAATTTATGTGAAAGTATTGAAGTGCCTATTGAAGATGCTCAAGCAGGAAAATTTTCACTAGCATGAAGTAGCCAAAAAGAATCATCTGTTTCTTCTTATCAATACTCAGAGATCTGCTACTTATTCACAAGACAATGAGATGACATGTCAGTGTTGTACCATTTGCCAGAATGTATGTGTGTGTTTATCAAGGCAGCATGAGTTTGTAACTCTCAAGGTGATTTTTTTTCCAATGAAAAACTAAAAAAAGGCATCAATTCCTCCATCTTCAGAATTTTTTATTATTTTTTTTTAAACAGCATTTTGATGGAAAATTCCTACTCAGCTGTTCTTTGCATAAATTCTTACAGGAGTAGAAAGAGTAGTGTGAATTCTCTCAATGCTTCTTGGTGGGTCATAGCATCCCTTGAGGGCAGAACCTCTTTGCAACATTTCTTGTACAGAGCCACATCCACCTCTGAGGACTGCGCACCAGCATATAGCTCCATGTGTGTCACCATCATTGCAGGATCAAGGTCTTACCTGGTATTTTTGAGTTTTCATTTACATAAGCATTTGTGAAGGAACACGCTCTAAGTATTTTGCTTCATTTAGGCCCATAACTTCAACTGAGGAAAGGGGAACAGATATGGAATTTACAGCAAGATAGAAAAGAGCTATGTTTTATAAATGTCTCTGTCCACCAACTTAAATTGGTCTTTTTGTTGTCTTCTATAATTCCTTTGCACAGCAAACTCCTTAGGCAATACCTTCAGATTTTAAGCGATTTGGGTGTAACAAGAGCACTCCACATTTTTCCAGGGTGCTCCACCTCTTTCCTGGAGTCTTGCCATGGCTTTGCAAGTCAAAAGATGAGAATGGACCTGGGAATCAATCCAGCTGTGTCTTTTACATCAGATAATGCTGGAAAGATTTCATCCTGAGACTATACTCCTCACTCACTACTCTCAGAAAAGAGAATATATGCTGTATCTATGGGGAGAAAATGCATTGTACAGAAATCTGGAATCCAGAAAGAGATTCCTAAACCCCACCCATAACCCATTTTAAGAGAAATAGCACTCCAGCTCTTAAAAAAATCCCCAAACCAAACTACTCCAAAGGTACGAAAGATTCTCAGGTCCATTATCCGAAGGCATTTGCTTTGGTTTGCCTTTCAAATCCCAGGGCTTGCTTTCTTTGCCATGTCTCACTTTGTTAATCCTTCAGTCACTTAAACTGAGATAGAGTTTGCAAGAAACTTCTTGAATATTGCTACTTAGAAAAATCCACGTGCTGTCTTTACGCAGTTCAGTAGGAATTTATCCATCACTGATAGCAGAAACAGATATGCAGCATTCAATCCAAACATGTGACACTGCAGGAGAGAGAGCAATGGATATTGAGCATTTCTATTTATGAGGAAATGAAAATGGAGAATAGCTGGACTTTTGGCTTCTGTCCACTATTTTCCTTCTCTTTAAATGTTTGCCCAGGCTTTACTGTATCTCTGCATATTGTATTAGCCCTAGACTTACATAGCTCTATTTTCATTACTAACCTACAGAGGAATTACTGGAAGACTCTAGTGTGTTATGTATCACATAAACCCTCACAGGGCTGCTATGGCAATAGGCTAGACACCAGCACTCATTTTTTAATGCTCTGGGGAATGAATTGGTCTTTCAGAGAGACTAAATAAGTCGTCCCAAACTAAGTTACTTGGAGCTCAATATAATTACATTTTTCTCTGCAGAGATGGTAACAAGAGACTAAACTGCATTTGGGGCTTTGCATTCAGTAAAATCCACTTCTCTGCAAAAACCAAAGTTGACTTCATTGTTTATCCGCATTTAAGATTATGAGAGATGTTCAGGGTCCTGTGCAAGATGATTAATGTCTTCAGCTGCCAGTGAGGCAAATGGGAGTTGAAGATGCTCAGGTTCTTGCTTTAGTTAAATGGATTTCTGTCTGGACACAGCCACTGGACTGCAATATCTGCTCCCGTGGGACTGCCAGTGGCTGTGGTTGCTTTCCAGTTAAGGAAAAGCTCCTAAAACCAGCCAGGCTGGACCAGAACAACATACCAGGTCTACCCATTTCCATCAATGTTCATCGGAAGGTGCTCAGGGAAAGTGGCTAACAATGAAGATCTGTATAGATCCACCTTCCCAGCTGTCATCCAGAGCTTTATTTCTGCTTTGTGAAGGTGATGCTATTCTCTCAAATTTCCAGTCTATTCTGTGTTCATGGGACAATGGCATCTCCCCGCAGACAAAAGACAACATTCTCCATTTTGATTTGTCCCTCTAATCTGCACTGCACATTTGAATCTTGTCCCATGCACTGAAAAATCTGTCCCTAGCACCAGCAGCACAGATAAATAATATTTCCAGCCTTCCAAGAAGAGAAAGGGAATGAAGGACAAAAATGTCACTTCATTTGTCTTTTGCATGCTGAGTTTTACTGCAGATTTATTAATGTCTGGACAAAATCATTAGCATTCTTTAAAAAGTCTGACTCTTCAGCCAAAACTAAAATTAATTTGATAGATTCTCCTTGCCTCTCAATTTTTAGGTGAGTGCAGAAAATGTTCATAAACATGAAGGACCTTGACACTGCGATCTGAAAATTGCCCTCATAATAAATTAAAGATTTTTTTATAATACAATTTCTCATTGCACATTCTGCCCTGCTCCTTCTTCCAAAGAAGTTTTTTGTATATATTTCAGGTTCCCTCACTTTCTCGCAGTTGTAAGAACTTTTATGGGACTGAGTTGTGTATTTTGAAATATTATCTTCAATCAAGCAGTTCTAACAGCAAACATGAAATAAAAACATGATCAGTACTGTTCAGCATCACTTCGACTTCATAGTGTGCTACAGTTTGGTTCAGATGTTCACCAAGATATTCTAATTAAAAATCCCAGTGGATTTGCTTTCTAAGAAAACTATCATTTACATGATAATGTTTTACATCTCAGAGAGAAACTGCAAAGAGGCACTGAAAAGAGAAAGAAAGAAAAAATGCCTGTGCTGCCACGATATTTATGTATGAAAACTGGGTCAGAAATCACTTACAGAGATTACAGCTACAAGAAATACTGTGTTTTCAGCTGTAAAATTGGGTTTATCAAACTGCTTTTTAATTTTGATGGTCTGATTGGGAATCTGACACTGTAACCTGCATATGATATCCTCCAGTCCTCCTATTTCCATGTAAATGAGAAGAGAATTTAGCCCACTGAGTGTGATGGAAGTTTGCCTTCATAAGCAATGAAAGTTTGGGTCCAACATGAGAGATACATCTGAGGGGGGAAAAGCAGTATCTTTCTGGCAAATATATGAGTTGTTGTCACTAATATAATCCTGAGATATATTTTCCTATATGTATAGCCACATACATTTTATTAGATTATTCCAAAGTCCCTATAAGTGGAATTTAATTTTTTTTTCTCCCTCTCTTTATATTATCCTTGGTGATAGTATCCATATGTCTCAAATATAAGATACTTTTACAGACTGTATTTTGTCTTTTTATAAATATTTACATTTTTCTCATAGTGCTGCTTCTTTCGTAGAAGTCACACTTTCTCTGTCTCACTGTTGATCACACACTTTCATTGCTTGCAAAACTGCACAACGCTTTCACACATACTGTGAAAGCGATAAAATTCCCCTTTTGCTGGTCTGAAGAGCACATTGAATTAATTTACTTCAAGATTCTTTTTTCCTTTTGCTCAGATTGTAACAGTAAAAAAATTGCTATTTTGCTTTAGAGAAACTAGACATTTTGCTTTGTCTGACAGAGTATTGGAGGCTCAGTGCCACCCCAAATTACCACGAGCCATCAGAGATCTATTGACTCAGGTGGAGCTACATCACCCTGTAACAACTGAAGATCTGGTCTCTAATTTGCTGTGAAAATCAAGTTTTCCTGGAAATGCGGTACAATGAACTTACAAGCTAAATAGGGAAAATGTGATCCTTCACTACCTTTTTTTTTTTTACTGCACAGGCCATTCATAAGGCACCCAGCATTACGGCAACCCACAATCTTGATGTGACTGGTTTAGAAGCTGAAAAAGACATTCCAAGCAATAGGCTTAAACTTTCAGCTGGGTCATATCTCAACCAGTGTCTCCATATTTTTAGTAATTCTTTCCACAGTGAGGACTCATACTATGACGCTTTTTTTCTTGTGGCATTTTAGCACAACCATTCTAAAACAAAATTGAAAAACTTATATAGATAGAAGTTCAACCTGTATATATACATGTATGGGAAAGTTATTCTTTCTCCAGGCTCTGCAGTCTTCAAAGTGGCTGAACTAATTTAGTTCAAGTTGCCAGAAATAGCCTTTTCAGGCACACAGAGAGCTTGTAAGATGGTAGGTGAAGTTTTGAGCGATTGCAGCAGGGGACTGGGACAAAAACTGTTAAGCCACCTTGGCTGTTTTCTGTGCTTGTGCTCCCACTGTGATTAACCAGTCAGCTATACTGAGCTGGGATCCCAAACCCCACACCATCTCGTTTGCCCCAGTAGTTCTTTTAAATCTGCAGAGGAACTTAGAAACAAAATAGAAAAAATTAGTCTGGTGACTACTTGTAGGTGGATGATAAATTGTTCTGAGATTGCAGTCATGATTATGGAGCTTCCACCTCAGGTGATGCTAATTAGGTTTTTCATTCTTCTACACACACAGGTGATATCAGAGCAAATGCACTGCAATAGCACTGGGGAGGCTGCACACAAAGCCTCTCTGTTTAACATCAACTAAACATCCTTAAAAACTACTAATCAAATACAGGGTTTATTGAAGTAAGGCACTGTCTCAGTTTATGCAGTGTCTAGAGCCCAAGGCCTCTGCTCAGGACGGTTTGCTAGTTGGGTTTAGGAATATAGTTTTACCAATCACCTATGGTAAATCTATGCCCAGGTATGCCAGTCCACCCTGAAGCCACTCCTTCAGACAGACAGCAGATAAATCTGGTGTGTCTGCAGCCCAGACAGTAAACACAAGCACTTTTCTTATCAGTGCTTGGGAGAAGCTCCGGCGAAGTCAGAAGCCATAGGAGACATCTGCTTCTCCCTGCTCCCATTGAAGAGGACCTGGGGTGGGTTTGTGAGGGATCCAGAGGAGCAGGCAATTAATGCCACATAGGCTGGGATCCACCAGCCTCAAAATGCCTGGCAGGGGTGAGTGTGCAGTCCCTGCTCCAACTTGCAAATCCCACAGGGGCTGGGATGGGGCTGCTCTCTGCTCGCACACCCAGAGGCCTGGAGAGCACAGGGAGTTAAACTGGTTACGCCAGTGATGTGGAATCAGGCTGCTAATGAAGGAAAACAAGGAGGAGGGAGGAGGACAAAGCAAAGCATGGGAAAGCACATGGGAAATTTTGGAGGAAAAAAATTAAAATGGGCTATAACTGCTTAGTAAACAATTTTTTTTTCTCACCCTGGGAGAACCCTGTTTTTCTGAATGTATCCTACATCATAATGGCACATGGAACAAATTAACTTGCAGCCATGACCTACATTAGGATCAGAAAAAGACTGTTCTAGCTAAAACAAAGTTTTGAGCTGATGTTGTCAAAATACTGAGCTGTTGTTTTCTTACAGCCTTTAGGATGATCCCCTGCAGCAAAAGGCTTCAATGTATTCAACAGCAGAGCACGTCTGCTAATAGCTTTCAAGCATTTAAGTCCTCAAATCCCTGGGAAGTATGGCTATCCCTCAGTCATTAGCCTCATTTGATCTAATGTGACAAGCACAAACAAGAGCAAAACCAAGGAAATGCAGGAGTGGAAACAACTTTTCCCAGAAACATCCAGTAGGTGCGAAATATCTGGAGTCCCCAGCAAAACCACATCAAACTAGTGAGCTATATACGTACTTGGCACATCCGTACTAATTTTGAAATTTCTTTAGCCCTTTTGGATCATATCCAAAAGTAGAAAAAAGACATTACAATTTCCTCTTCTGCAGAAGAGGCAAAGCAGCATGTGTTTGTTCAAGTGGACCATGCAATACACACAAAACTTGCTGGCAGAATAGCTGGGTCCTATTTTTGAAGCTGTATTTTTGCAACCTAAAGATGCAAACCTAAGAAGGTAGAGGTGGGTCTCAACCAGGAGTTGCAAGCCAAGGAGCAAGCACAGAATCTTCCTCTTCCCTCTGGATTGTTTTAGTCTCAGTATGTTTTCAGCAGTCTGGCTCCTGCATTTGCTTATATTCCCTGTGCCCCAAATTCAGTTTACTCGCTGTGTGTGGAAATTAGCATCTTGTGAAAGAATTTGCAGCAGTCTCCCATAACAAAAAGCTCCAGTATGCTCTCCCTTTCATTCTATTCTCGGAGGCTGTTTGAAGTGGATATACCAACCCATAAGCAAACAACCTTTGCCAATGAACTTAAATACCAAGTCACAATTATGAGGCTGTGGTGGATGTCACATAACACAGAGAAGTATGACAAGACTGAAGGAGTGCCACAAAATGTCACCAGACATTATCAACTGCTGTTGGCCCTGGAGCTTTCCCGGGGAAGCCTGCCAAGGAGGCAAGAGTACGATGCCTGCAACTTGGTGGCAAGTAGCCTCAGACAGTGTAAGAGACCCAAAGTTGTCATATATAAATCTCCAAAGGCTGGTAAAAAACAGTTAATGAAAGCAAGTAAAGCAGCAGGGAGAGAGCTCTGGAGTCAAATGATAGAGCATCACCGAACCATATGCAACCCTACAAAGATAATGGCCCTAAATTACCTCTCACTTGCATTGGTTCATTAAGAATTTGATAGTGGTGTCATTGGAAGCCTGTTCAGAGAGCTAAGTAGACTCTGGATAAGGTCCTGGGACTGGAAAATATATTAGGTCATAAAGTACACCACTACATATTTTATAAGGGAACAGCTATCAACGTCTGCTCCACCCAGAGAACATACAAAAGCAGCTGGAAATAAGAACAGCTGTGCATATCCCAGCCTCTCTTTAGCAGCAGCTTCTTCCAGCTACTCCTGAGCTCACATTAGAAAGACATTTCTATGGCTCCCTATCTGTAGGAGGAATCTTAAAACACTGAGAAAACAATTATGTTCAGTGACATATGTGAGTAAAATAATTATAGCATGAATAAGATATGCTTGACATTATTGTCAATTATTTCAGCTAACCTCTGGGTATGCAAATGTGGACAATAGAGATGTGTTTGCAGGCATCTTTAATAAGTACTGCTTATGTCACAACTTTTCAGCCAAAATTTTGGTATTTGCTACCCAGATTTAAAACTTCTATGAATATAGTCCAAATCAGAGCATCCATTGTTTATACTTAAGATTCTTCTGTTAAGGTCTTTACAGAACAATGGGCAACAGGGATATGTAGTGAGTGGAGGTATTGCTAATGAGACTACTACTTATTACCAAGGCAGAGATTTTTAGACCTGTACTGAATTACCTGCCTCTTGGGGAAAATTCTTCACTCTGTCTCACACAGCTGATTTTGATCACATGTTCTGTGCTAGATCCATTTGCAAGTCTACCAAGATGTCATCTTGCACTTCCAAGAGGGGAAAAGACATATATTAATCTCTAGATGGATGGATCCATGGTGCAAGCCGGACAATTTTGCATTTAATTTCTTTTCCATCATGTCTGGGAGTTGGACCCAAATGGTGTTCTTTCAGCATGGTTTTCCTTTTCCTTTAGTCATATAAACTAGAATTTATGTTGCATTGAACGGGCTGATTGATCATTGGATCTAAATATCCAATAACTGATAAAGAAATCTGTTTATTTTTCTGACATATAATCTTGGCTCACTGGAAATAACAGACAAGTATTTAATTGTTATAAGAACTTCTATATATTTTCCTAAAAATAAATGATTTAAAAAAATACAGAATGCTGTACTTCACAAAGTGCCCTTGTAGAATAGAATGTATTTGAGTGGAAAACCTGCCCAGAGTTTTCCATAACACACCAAATTAAATACTAGCTCTGTCTGGAAAAAACTTACAGTGTGCCTAAGGCTGTTTTTAGTACTGCTCACATAGAAACATCACCCCATGCAACTTGCCATTGTAAGTCATGCAAAACTGATATTGCTCCCCAGGAATGCAGTCTCACAGCCTGTGCTGGTGGAGTAATTAATGGATGTCAGTCTGCACAGATAATTGGGATATTCCTGGATCTTTAGGCCTCTGGAGCAATGCTAGCCTCAAGTTGCATCTAGGAGAGATTCTAGTAATTCGCTGTCTCTTTGGCTATGGCAGAACTACAGAGGTCTATACACAAGAGATAACTTTTGGAGACTAGTGTTGCTAATGTATATATATCACATGTATCTGTCCTGAAGTTTTAGATGAAATGATTCTGCCATCTGATTTTATCCGTACAATAAGAGGTAGAACTAAAATAATTGCTCAATCATGACAGAAAAGCCCGAAGGTGATAATATCTGCCAATTTAATGTGAAAGTTGCCATGAGGAGTTCCTGGGTGACGTAGCGCTGGGATGGAAGTTCCCCCTCCCAACACTGAATATGAAAGCTACTGACGCTGAAGAAGGGCACAAAGAATAGCAGTGATGCAGTGTCTGGGCCATGAAGATTGAGCCTGTTGAAATTATTTTTATATAAATACATTAACACTAAGGAAATATCTGAACAGTGACTGACAGCTAGTGTGGTGCCAAGAGTCAAAAGTGGAGCTGAAGTGTGAGCCAGTGGCCAGCATCAATGCAAGGCAAAGGAGAGTTGATACAAACTTCAATTAATAAAGATAATTAATTAAAATAATAAAGTATAGAAATATAATTAACACCAATAATCGTTGTTTTATTGAAAACAGGCCTCATCACATAAATCTGATGTCATTCTCTGATGAGATTACAAGTTTGGTTGATAGAGATAACTGCATAGATGCAACACACTTAGACTTTGGTGACTCATAGAACTCAGCAGAACACAACATACTGATGAGAAAAACATTATGAGACATCTGTATAAGAGAGCTTGTGGTTGTGGTGAGCCAACCACAGTCTGGTTGCAAAGCTTCAGCAATCTGACATGCAGGAATCAGAAAATAAGAGGTTAATCACTGAGAGCAATGTACATTATTTAGCCATTTGGGGCACTTAGAACAAGATGCATTTTGATCCAGTCAAATGCAAAGTTTCACAGCTATCGATGAGGAACACAGGCCATACTTGCAGCAAAGAGGACTACATAGAAAGTAGTGAGTTGGGAAATAGTTAAGCAACTGAATATGTCTTCATTCTAGGAAAAGAAAAAAAAAAGCAAATAAGAAAATTTGACCTTTGGATACACCAAAAAAAGAGAACCGGGAGGTGGATTTTTACCTCTTCACACAACACCAGCAAAACTATCCTGGTTTAAAACTTGCATTTTTAAGGCCGCTGAAAATTGGAGTAAAGAGTCTAAAATAATTTAGTAAAATGTTTTACATATTTTTCATTAGCCAGTAAGACAACAGAGAGGTGACTTCATTACATTTTGTGTTTGTACACACAAAAGAAGAAATAGTGGGTATCAAAGGAGCCTTTCATCTAAAGGAGCAAATCATAACAAGAAGCAAGGTCTGAATGTGAAGCCATACAATTTTAAGCGAGCAATTAAGAACACATTTTAATGGGGAAAATTATAAATTGCTTGTGGAAAATACTGAGGAAATGGTAGATTCTGCAGACCTCCATATATAAAAATCATAACTAGATGCTAGTTGCTTTTCTGGAAAAAAAAAGAACCAAAAAAATCCCAAACAAATATAAATTTTCAGGCTAAATATAGGGGTAACTGGCCTTCATTAAACAAAATATCAAAGTAAATGATCTAATTGTCCTTTCCAGCCTTAAACCAAATAAATCTCTAAACAGAGACTGCTTTTTCTTTAAAAATTCACATGATTACTTCTGGTTTTCAGCCAGTTGAAAACATGCTTTATATTTTTCCGTCTTGTCTGGTTTTCCCATTCTGTCCTGCGTGTTTGAAGCAGATCAGTATAAATATTGATAAAACATATTTCCCACCAAAAAGGAGATTTTTCAGTCAATAATTTCCATTGGCCTTCATATATTTTTCTATATTTATGACTGGCTTTACAAAGTGCTGGGTTCCTCTCACCATTTCCAGGTGAAAACCAGAACACTTTGTCATTGAAGCATCCATGCAATTTTGTTTTGTATTTTTTTTCTTACCTGTATTTAATATTTTGTGAGTAATCAATGAAGTAAATGAACTTGACGTATGAAGTCGTTGTTTATTCCTATCTTTGCAGCCAGAAAGAGTTACATCAGTGCCATCTGCTAAAGTTTTTAATTTGTGTATCACATGATGGGCTCATATTAACGTGGAGCAGTTTCTCACTGCAGCACCGTATGTGGTGTCACATTTTTTGCATACCTCTATTGCTATGTGATACGTTAGCTTAACAGACAACTATGTGAATTTGTGCAAATTTGGATCCAAAACACAGGAAAGAAAATGGAGAAATTTAGTTGGCTTAACGGGATGGGACCTCCAGGACCAGTTTTACCCAGCATTTCTTATGTTATGTCTTGGTCCTTCCCATCATTTTCCCATCACGATGGGAAGGCGCAGTGCTGCTGGACCACGTGGCACTGCTTCATGTGGTCTGAACTGCTCGACAGAGCTCACACCCACGTAGCAAAAACTAAAGAAACAACATCCTTTTGTCTCACCAGCAAGGTCAAGGCTGGGTGTTTTTTGCGATACCGCCAAATAGAGTTGGTTTATCTCGCTGGGGAATTCTACTTTGGGAAAACAAAGGATGAAGTGATATTTTCTAATGAAAAGCATACACTCTGCTGCGACCTACAGGCCACAACCGGTATGCGTTTGCCAAGAAATGCCTATTTTTTTTAGCAAGAGATTTTTTTACTCGATTTTCTTCTCAGTGCTCTGCTGATTGTAATGGAGTTATTCCTGAATTGTTCAATATCAATGAAAAGAGAGCTAGGACCACTCTGTTTCCAAAACCCTTCCCTAACAACCGCCAACATGTTTTTCTCCATTTGTCTCCCACCCATGCTGAGCATTTACAGCTACTCTCTATCTTTCTAGTATTATATTCAAAAAGTAAAAAAAAAAAATTAAAAAAAAAAATCCTGCTCCATACATTTGCTTAAGGTATATATGAAACAAGTACACAGCAGAGTCACAGTCAGAGCTGCACACTTCATAACAACCTTCCTCCAAATGAAGTGAAGAACTCAGGGGGCCAAATTATATCTGAGGTGTCAGTTTGCAGTAACCTTGGGCACTTTCACTAGATCTTCCCCATCTGCCAACTTTGAGAAGATGATTTGTCAAATAGCCAAGACTGTATTTCAATTCCTGTACTACAGACTTGTAGTAAAAAAAAGCCAAGGGGCTTTGAGCTTGGAAACATCTCCACCCACGGGGAGCTCACAGCCCCTTGGTTTTGCTGATGACAGTCAAAACTCATTCCAGATCCCTGGTCAAAGCATCAGTCGTAATTATGGGAAAAATCAATTTGGGACCCCAAGGAGCAAGCCACAGGCTTTGCCCGGCTGGTAGTGGTCTGTCTCACCATATTTTCTTCCATTCACATCATTTTCTTGTTGGGGGATTGTTGCAACCATCAAATTACAAAGTAAAAGACAATGTGGTGACTACACCACAAATAATAAACAACCAAATCACCTAAAAGATGGTACACATCAGACATGGAAGCTGTGTTTTTCCAGTCTTTTAACATTTGTTTGTCACTCACTTATCCTTCGTGCTTTTGAACATCTCCCTTTGTACATGAACACTTCACGTGCTGTCAATGATTTGCTTGAATCATACACCTTTCCAAATAAGTACATTCCCCAGCACCTAATGGCAAGGTCAGAAACCAGAAGCAGTTTGTAAATCATTCACAGATCGACCAGAGAACAGAGCCTTGGAAAGAACTATTTGAACAGCTATAATATACTTAACAATATTGCAATAAAATGTTGATACTTGGAAATCAATAGGGTCTGACAGACTAAGTATAACTCTGTGGTCACAAATATGAGTTTAACTAACTTCAGAAATATTACCTAGGCTGGATGAAGATGAAAATTGGCCTTTTCCTTTATTGAGGGAAGAAAACAACAATTTCCTGCACTGTGGTCATGTAGAGATTTCACCTCTCTGCTGCCACACCGTTGTCCTGATAAGAACCCGTTTAATCTGCCTGACCCAGGGAACACTGATTCTGCTGATTCTCTGAAGGAAGTCAAGACATACAACATGCCTTCATCTCAGACGTGTCCAGAGCCCTGAACGAAGCAGCATGACAGGACGTGCACCAGAGCTGCAGTGAGGCATGAGTCAGCCTCCTCCAGCCATAAATCTAAGTCATTGCAAAACTCCCTTCCATTTATTCCATCTGATCCTCTCCCCTGATTAATTTTGCAATGGTGTAATTTTAAAAGAACAGTTACACTCTCTGAAGGAGGTACAGGATCTCTCGGGGAGTCTTGGAACAGTGTTGCCAACTCACATGATTTTTATCTCGAGTCTTATGATTTTTCAGCATTGTTTAGCTTTGGCTGCCAGAAGCGTGCAATGACATGAGAAACTCAGCTTAGTTCCTCTCTTGATTTTCATTAATAGTAATTTTCTAGACTTTATGATTGTACCCTAAAGACCCAGAAATCAGAACACAAAGAAAAAGGGGCCAATTTAGTAATTTTAACTGTGATTTTTAAGATTACTGTGCAGTTCATGAAAACCTGACTCAAGATATTTCTCTGTTAAAGTTGGCAGCACTGTTTGCTTTTCATCCTCACTAAACTGCCCCTTAATATTATTCTAATTTAACCGTCTAGGTTATTAAAAGAAATAGGGAATACAAACTCTCTGTATCTGGAGGCAGAACAGCAACTTGAGTCATATTTTTCAGGTGTTTGCAAAGGGCTTGTTGGTACTGGATGAGGAACGGGGCCATTGGGATGGTGAGGAGAAGGGAAGGAGTTAGGTCCTAACTAGAAAGGCAGAGAAGAAAAAGAGAAGATGAGTTTGCCCTCACTTAAGGAAATGCCCCTCCATAGAGCCTCCTGGAGGCAGAACAGCCTCTCTGGCTACTTCCTCCAGGATAAGACAAGATGGGTTGGAAAAAACCAAAGCCACCTCTGCAGAGCAGGTCCCCATGCACATGGCTGACTCTGCTTTTCCTCTGGTTTCCACAGGACTGCAACTAGAGCCAGCTCAGTGCCAATGACATGCTGTTCTTGGGGCAAAGAGGAGTCCGTATTTAACCAGCTTTGAACCCAGAGGGGCAAATGATATATATTCTTGTAGTTACTCAGCTTCCAAGCTGGGCTTCTCCTTAGTCTTTCCAGATGCCAGGGTCTGTATGCACAGTGGGTGCATCCACACTATTACTGCTTTTCAAAACATAAAAGCTTGGAAATAAATGGGGGGTGGTGGGTGTTAATTCTTTTCTCAGGCATTCAGGAAGGGTTTTGCTGAAGCCTATTGTGGCCAGACCATGTTGCTGACAGGGCCAAAATCTCTATGTCGTTAATACAGCAGCCAAGCTCCCATAAAGGGGAGCTTTGTTAGGGACAGCCTATTTTGACCCTGAAGAGGTATATTGGTTTTTAGGGGAGGGCAGGAAGTTGTGAACAAGTCACCTTTTCCTCTCTAAGAAGAGCTGCTTTGACAGCAGTTAGGCAATGGGGACCGTTGCTCAAAAAGGAAGTGCCTCTGCCCAAAAACATTGTGGCAGAATATTCTGTGGGTGTATGTTCCCTTGCTGAGCTGTAACACAGTCACTAGCTGGTGGCCACAACATGAGTCCTGTTATACTTGGCATCTTTCTGAAAGTGTTACCTACTGAAAGCATTTAATTAACTGATAATTTTAACCTTCAGAATAAATAAAACAAAAAGCAACTGTTTAGCTCTGATGACTTTAGAGAAAACCTCAAAAACATAACCCGGGCATCCCCTGCAGGCACTAAAGGCAAGTGGAAAGGTTGCCAGACTTGGTATTTTGCTTTCAGATACTGTGATTGTAAAGTCAACCTCCTAATTTTACAGGACCTGACATAATTTTTGCATGGGAGGAGGTATTAACAGCTTATCTGGGCATTATCTTTGAGAGAAAAATAATTTAGAAGATATTAGCTATCTTTGGATAGTAATGGGCCAGTGAAGAAAAATGTGTTTTGCTTAAGTGTTCATTACCATTGCAAGTTTCACTTGCTTTAAAACAACTTGCATATTAAGTAGCAATAATATAAGCCTCATTAGGGACTGCCCATATATCTGGCATTGAAAGGATACATAGCTCTGGTACTGTGAAAAAAATAGAGACTTGCACTGTAAGATGTTCCCGACCTTTTCCACTGGCAATCCCACCCTGTCAAACTCCTCATCCAGGTGAAGGCTTCCACTTCTGCTGCTGGGTTGACCTCCAGTGACTCCTTCTCTCCTTTATGAATAACTACTCACATATCTTTCCATCTGTCAAGTGGTATATTACTCTGTGAGTGAAAAATAGATTACTGGTATGTCCATTACTAGGTTGGACTACTAGCGAAATAAAGTGATACTCAAGGAAGATGAGTAAATGTATCAAAATGCAGCACTAAGGAAGCATTCATCCCAGTACAAATGGAGAATTATGCTCAGTTGTACTGAGCTTTGCCCCAGAGAGCAGGAGAGAGACCCGGAGAGCTGAGCCTTATAGCTTGATAATAAATATCATACTACTGGGATAAGGGTTTTGACAAATTGAACATGTAAATATGCAAATCTGAATTTATAAATTTGCACACAAAGATGTGGATTTCTAAGTGTACTGAATAATCTGAGAGTGTGGAGATATGACTGAGTAAAAAAAAAAAAAAATAATCAAAATTTGCTGTATTAATAGCCAGATCCAAACCAATAATGGAAGAATTTCACCCAAAACTGTAAGATGTATTCTACTTTTCATGCCTCTAAACAATGAATATTGGTATTTCCTGCAATCTGTAATACAAAATAACTTTAATTTCTTCCAAGCATGCATTTTTATGAAGTTAAAGACCTTGAAACACAGTCATACTAATAGTAATAAAAAACAAAATATGTACGATCCAGTTTATCATTATGCCTCAATTAGATGAGATTAGCTAATCATCCATCTTATTTTCCAAACATCTATATGCTCTTATTGTTTGTTTGTAGTTCTGGCAGACAAGCCTCAAAAGGATGAAAAACATGATTAAGGATTTATTTACATTTTCTTTAAATACCAGCAACATTATATTATGAATGACGCTTTTAATCACCTACTCAATTCTGTGTTTCTAATGTTGCCCATAAATTCTGAGCACTGATTTCTTTCTTGACAAAACATTACTGGGTTTATGTGCAAACCTACAGAGCCTGATCTAACCCTCATCAGAGTCAAGAATCAATGGCTCTTATAGACATCTGGGCATTCAACCAGGTCCCACTGGTGTCTTTTCAATCACTGGCAATCACATAAGAGCAACAGACAACTTGCAGCTTTATCTCAAAATCTAAAGTCACATTAAATCTATAGTTTTAAAGCCAGTCCTTGGAGAGGCAGAGGTGAATGCACTTGCTTTTGCAAAAAGCAGACCTACTCTTGTGGATGTTTTTTTATCAGTAGCTCTGAAATCAGTTTAAAGAGGAAGCATCCTTATCCCTAAATTTCAGATAGGCAAACTAAGCATGAAGTCACATGGCACGCCTGAGCAGATCCATCAGTTTAGCACTGCTAAATCTAGGAATACTGCTCCCTTTGCCATCCCTGCTCCTTCCTCCCCTCACACCCTGCTCTTGCCTGTGCAGGTCCAGCCTCCTCCTTGCACAGCCTGTCCTTCAAGAGACACCCCACTGAGCCAGTTCAGCCCACTAACACGGCAGAAAACTATCCACTTTTCCCACCTGGTTAGCAAGTTTGCAGCGGTTACCTTAAACCCACAGTTTTGCACCTCCAAAGCCAACTTATTGCAGAGGACTACCGTGATATTATCACAGCATTACGTAAAATTATCAGCATCAAAAGACTTGAGCCTGATTTTACCCCCACTCACACAAATGAAGAACCACACTAACACGTAAAAGAGCCATAAGTGAGAGGAGACTCATGGCGTCAAGATCCCTGCGCACCTCAAATTGCTCCTGCCTTTATGGGCTGGACACAGGACGTGCACTCAGCACCTTGGATACTGCCTCTGAGAGGGGAGGGGAAAAATCAAAGGCTGAGAACAAAGAAGGTCCATTCAGCAGCTGTTTCAATCCCATCTTTATTTTAACCATAGCCCCCAAGAACTAAGAGCTGGAAAGACTTATTAGGTCATCCTAGTCAACTGCCTGCCAAAACTCTGTAGGCAAAGCAAGTAGGCAGACAAAGGAACATGCTCCGTAGTATTTTCTTGAGGGCTTTTATCCAGCTTACATTTAAATGATTCAAGTAATGGGGATTCCATGATCGACCAGACTTTGCTGTTTGGAAAAACAAACTGACAGCCAGCTTACATTTCCTTCTGCTCACTTCATGCCATTCCTACTAGCTGTGCCTCCTTCTACCAACCAACAAAACTTTCCCTGTGCTTTTGGGGCAGCTTCCCTGCCCTTGCCATGCTGCACTCAGGGTGGGATGGATTGAGGGGAAAGGCTGACTCATGTGAAATGCTGCTTTAAGCACAAATTTATCTGCAAGATTTTGGGAGTATTTGCTCCTTGGCTGCTGGCATAAAACACAGCAGTCTTGGGAATGTCCTGAGAGGTTTAAAGCACAAACTGGTGATCTTAACAAACTAGATACCCTGCCCTGCCGGGTGTCTCCAATGTCTCTATTGACAGCTGAATTATACCCCTCCCTTGAGCTTTTATTTAAGCCATTCAGCCTTCTTTTAAGTGTCCCTCCATTTACAGCCCCCCGCCCCAACTGACATCCTTCCAATCTGTCCAAGGGAGCCTTTGTTCCCCCGACCCACTTCAGAGAAACGAAGCCCTTTGCAAATTGCAGACCATCCTTTCAATTATATTTCTATAGTAATGCTGGCACATTAGTTCCACTTATCCTTGGTTAATAGTTCAGCTTATATTCAAACAGTCATTAACATAAAATCAACACAGCAATTTTGTATGAATTCTCATATCATTAATCCATTTAAAGTGGATACACAGTTCACACTCCAAATTCACTTAATTATTGACTTAATAACATTTAAAGAGGCCATGGTCTTTGGCTCCATTGAAATGCAATCTTTTTTTTTTCTCTCTCTCTCTCCCTACTTTTATAGGTTTTCTGCAGAAGTGAATTTTACAAGGTTTGAGTAATGCTTGGACGCGTGTCACCTGTGTAAGAAACCCTCACCTAATTATAGGTTCAATCTCATGAGAAATAAATCTACAGAATCCATTGGCTGGTTGGCTCAGTTAGGGGAGAGAGGGGAAGTGTCCATGAAGGGCTGCCAAAAAGGGACCCCATTTGCCCAAACCCCTCTGCAGGAGGCAGCCCTGGGCATCCCAGACTGGAACATCCCAGGGAAGGATTCTTTCAGCCTCCTCCATTGCCATGGGCTGCAGGAAGCTCTCACATTGTCCTGCTCTGGTGGCAGTCATAAGCCCTGCTGAGGAAGGGGAGATAATTACATCTTCCTCTGTATCTGATATAATTAGCTCTCTAGCTCTGGCACGGACAGTGGATATATAATGATAATTTCTAAGCACTACACATGAAATTAATAGTTTCATCAAAATTGCCTACGGAGAAGCTTGTTTTCCTCCATAATTTGATCCAATACTTTTTTCTCACTCCTTCCCCATCCCTCTCTTTTCTCGCCTTGTCATCATCCATGGCGAATGATGTTGTTTGTGCTTCAGCTGCTGTTACAGGGCAAAAGCAATCAGCAAGCAGCAGGTCTTGCGTTTCACTTTGAAAAATGTCAGGTTAGGACTTGTCTGAATCCTCGCACAATTTGTGACGCTGTTGGAGGCCCTTCCCAGAGATTCGTCTTCCTCCAGTGGCTCCAGTGGGACTTGGGAGCACAAAGAAAGGTCTGGGGAGGATCAGAAAAACATCCGAGAGCCATGGGGAAGTGTGTGCATGGCTGACAGACCATTGTCCCTTCCAGCCTCCCTGTATGGTCTGGGTGCTTCCCTGAAGGACCCTGGTAACAGCAGAGGAGGGTGCCCAGCACCACACAGTGTCCCAGGCTGGATTCCACCTTGTTGTCATGCAAGGCAGGGCTATCAGTCTCAAGCAATA
Organism: Athene noctua; assembly: GCF_965140245.1. Lineage (NCBI taxonomy): Eukaryota > Metazoa > Chordata > Aves > Strigiformes > Strigidae > Athene > Athene noctua. The sequence goes on along the minus strand of NC_134051.1, from coordinate 10,144,168 downwards.
GGTAAGTTTGTGCTGGATATGTTGTTTGCCAAATGACCTTCACAACTACTTTGAGCCAGCCCTGTGATTATGGCAACTCATTTCATTACCTTAAAGCCACTTCTGTTTGCCCTGGCTACACGGCAAGCTGCATCTCACATACGGTCATATCCTAAACATCCGTTCTCCTCTCCAAGGTATCAAGGCAAGCCAGGCACCCCTGTGGCCTCTAGTACATTCATAGCACTATACTGGCAGGAAAACTTCATTATAGTAGACACAAGTGGAGACTAATTGCATTAGGCTTTCTGCTGGAGAAGGGTCATTGAAGCCTATAAGGCTGTTCTGCTTTTTGTAGAGAAGTGAATGCTTGGAGAATCATATCAGTGGAGAGGAGCCAAATTTTATAAATGTGCTCTTGCCACAGACATCAGCAAAAGCAGAATCAGATGCATAGTGCTGCAGGTTATAAGCAAAGTTTTTAATTTGGATATTGTAGTAAAGAAAGAGCAGAACATCCCAGGACAGACAATAACCATAGTGCTTTCTTCTTCTCAGCTGGGCCTTAGGGTGTTTCCCACATCTTCACCACGCTTAACACCGTTCCCTCATAATTCAGGCACATGGGAATTCCCAGGTAGTCTTTGCTCGAGACTGCCTTTAAAAGAATGGGTAGGTACTTGATAAAACTAAGCGCAGCTTTGCATCCATTTTATTGCTTGCTTTGTTATTGCTCTGAGAATAAATGTTGTTTGCTATTTGAGATTCAAGACTTATCTACACCACTGAAGCATTAATGTTTAATGTCTACTAATGCATCTACTTATTTTATAAGGTAAAACTGCAATTCTGCCTTTACTATAAAACAGAATAAAAACATTGAAAGGAGTTGTAAAACTTCCCCTGCAACTGTGACATTTCACAAATACTGGCAAACATCTCCCTGTTCTTCCTAAATTTGCCACAGATTTTTTTAAATGTTGTGTTTAGAAAACATTGTGTTTAGAAAACACAGTCCTCAAATAACAGCTTCTCTAAACAAGGTCCAGAGCCTGGTTTCAGTCATTACGCAAATCAGCACTCTCGCTGCAGGCATTTATTGTTCTTTGGGACCATGGTCCCTCTTGCAATTGCTGGGGAGATAAAGCAGTTGAACACTTTCTGTCCCTATCTGCACATGTAGATCACAACTCTTGGCAATTTGAAGGGTACGACAGGAGAAAGTCTACTGAAAATCACAGACTTGTCCTAAACAGCCAGATCCACTGTAGGATATTCATTATGTAGCCAGGTAGTACATAGTGTGCAGCACCCGGGGCACTGTGACTACAGCAAGGGCTGGACCTTGCAGTGGCCTTACGTCTTGGCCCTGCGGCTGAGCTTACTGCTCTACAGCACAGACATCATATGGGGGACTTGAGAACACAACAGGCTTTGTAACCAAAGTAGCTATATTTGTATTTGTATTTAAGAGGAAAAAAAAAAAAACAACAAACAAAAAAACAAACCTCAAACTGTTTAGGTACAACACATGAACAGGTCAGGGTGCAGAGCACACCCACAGTCTGCCCAACAAATCTGCATCATACAAATCCCTATGCTCAGACAGCACGTCCTCCGAGCTGCGGGTCGGTGCATGCGCTGCTGGCACAGCCGAGCCTTCCAGGCAGGCAGCCCTGCCAGCACTAATGGTCTCACTGCGCTGCTGCTCATCCTCAAACGCCCAACCTGGGACGTGCCTGGACAAACACGGCTGCTGAGCTCTAGCCTCAAGCCAGAAGGGACTCAGCAGTGAGAGTGGAAAAATACCTCTTTCCCACGTGTATCCATTCACTCCTACCAGATGCTGCTCCTTCCTCCGCATTCCTCTCCATACTATGCATGAGTTAATATAAACTAACTTGGAGGGCTGCCCTGCTTTGGAGATTCACATCATGCTTCCTGTTGGGCCCCTCGCCATCCTCATAAATATGTACTAAATCATGGTCATTATTCCCAGAATAGATCATGTAATAATCAAATCTGAAACAATGCAGTTAAATATTTTCTCCATCTTACCAGGTCCAGCTATTTGCTGTGGAGAAATACTGGAGAGAACAACTTAAGGTTAAGAGATCCCAGATTTAACACACACACACCCTTTCATGAAGACACTTAAGAGAAAGAAAATAATTGAGTCACAACTGGGCTCCTCTGGGGCATCTGCCAGCAATACTCAGCTGGAGGGATGTACCTGTGGACACCCCAACTATAGCCAACTCCTGTACACAGCTTCTCCCTTCCAAGGCGCTGCCTGAGAGGAACACTGAGATGCTCAGAAATACCAGTCTCAGAAATAAAAGTAATTTCCAGCAAGCTAGCTGTCTACATTGCCATTGACTTTAGCAGAATGAAGATTCAGTCTAGTTGCAGGCCTGGAGACCACAAGAAATTTCAGTGAGGCACAGCTACAAATCAGAGAATGAACACCAAGAATTGTCTTCGTGCCTGGAAGGTGGAAGTTATGCGGACACATTCAGACACACCCTGATGACATTTGCACATAGCAGGTATTAAAAGTATGACACTACTGCTTTGTCTTTCTTGCAGAAACAGAAAAGAGCAGCAATACTTTTCATATCTGTATGAAAACAACATAATCCTGATTACTGTATGTGCTTCTTGAGAGGTATGACACACCTATGCTTATATATTAATACAGATGAAAGAAAAATGAGAAAATTTTTTCATATCAATCAACAAGACAGTTTAGTATTTTATCCAGTGTATATTTTAGACAGATTAGTCTTTCTTAATGCTTGAACTTTCCCTCTTCCCACTTTTTGCAGTTAAGATGCCCAGCTAACTATTGAGACTTTTTCTATCTGTGCTGAACCATGCCTTCTCCCCTGAAAAAAACACCCAAAACCCCATGTCTAGGTCCTACTTCCCAGAAATGAGAATTCACCCTACTTTTTCTAGAATTATGTCTCTTTGGTAAGTCAGCTATTCCTGAAATCTTTAGATCCTCTCATGATTTTCATCTAGAGCTCTATGATCTACATAGTCCTGTTCATTTCCGCAGAGATAAATGAGGTACAGAAAGACTGAACTACTTGAATATGACATAAGAAAGTCTGTGTTAATGAAAGGACTTAAAGCCATATCCAACAAATCCTTGACAGTGCTCAGATCACTGGAATTTTATCTGTAAGAGCATTTTATTGCAGCCCTGGGTCACAAATGGACATTTTGTTTCATGAAGGATATATTCAGATTAATTTCTCTTCCACGTAAGAAAACACCAACATTTCAAAATCTCTTGCAATAGAAATTTTGGAGAAAATAGTTGCTTTGCATTTATCAAAACGTTTGGTTTCTGCATGAATTACTTAATTTTATTTTTGACAGTTTCCATGACAGTAGGAAAAAATATAATTTTAAATTCCCTCAGGGGGAATTGAAGTTTCTTGTTTTACTACTGCAGACCTAGACCATCCTGATACTGCTGTAATTTTTTTGTCCTTTTCGTTTTCCTCTACAACAACAAAAAAACAATTGACTAAACAACATGATTCCACAAATCTGATTCTGGTGAAATTCAGTCCCTGGTAGGAAGATAATCCATATGAACATCCCTATAGACAGTTCTGTCTTGTCAGAGGTACCAATCAAATGAAGAAGTAGATTTTGCTCTGCCCTTTTTGCTTGCAGAGCTGCATGTACTGCACGAGCACAGAGTTGCTGTAGCATCACTGCAGCATTGCTGCTTCTCTCCCACATTTTTCTCTTCCCCTCCTTTTGCTCCATCAACACAACTTCTCTGCAGTAGAATAAGGCTTGAGTCCATCAAACTGCAGTTCGTGCAGGATCCTAGAAGTGCTGAGTTTCTCAGATTGCAAACAAGGATTTCAAATGAGATATTTGCTGTAACACGAAGCAGATATAGTTTAAATTGACTTTTTGGAGATGAGCAGGGCTCTCAGCTACTCTTTAAAAAGGAAGGTACATCTAAATTGTTACATCACTTCTGCCGTGGGGTTCCACAGTATTCGTGACCAACCTTAGGGGTTTGGGTGGATTTTTTGTGCATCAGGTATGCATTGCTGTCCATATGGAGTTTTGTTGTAGGTTGCCACATACTTTGCTATTGTCTCTTCCTTCCCCCAAAGCCATTGAACATTCCTTTACCTCGTGTTTTATTTAGAAATTTGTGTGATTTTGTGTTTTATCAGTTTCAGGGGGAGGAGTAAAGTCAGCTTTATGGATTTTTTTTCAGAAAGTCCAAGAACAACTCTCAAAACCTCACAGTAATTGTTTGCAATTTGTCAGGGGCTATCATGTTTTATAGAAGATAGAACATACGTTCCTCCAGTTTGGGTCCTGAACTGAAACAAACTTCCCCCTGAGTAAGCTGCAACACCAAGTGCTGAAGTCTGAACACCAGAGAAGAAAAAAAGCCAGCACTGCAGTTCTGGTCATGCAGTAACCTGTGGCTGACAGCTTGTTTTCAATGTACTTATAGGGTCAGGGTAACGCTCCTCCTGTGTTATTCAGGAGTCAAAGATGGGAGGCAGATTTCTATCCTCAGTATCGAGATCCAAGGAAAGATCAAATGGAAAAAGACAACACCTACATAAAAAATAAAATACGTATATGAAAGGTTCAGAAAATACAGTGGTGCACAGCACTTTCCTTCTTGGATAAAGATTATACAATGATTATTTCCTTTCTTGACCCAATCTATTTTAACAGAGACCATGGCTCCACCTCAGCACGTGGCACATCAGGTGACAGGTTGGACCAACCCATCCCTGAGTGATCCTTCCAAGATCCATGCACTGAAGAGTCCTCCCCAGCCAACACAGAGGAAAAAAACAGCTGTTAGACCCTCCAGGGGCTGGGAACAAGCCACCCTTAGGACCAGAAACATTCGCATCTTGGAACTAGCAAGGGGAAGAGGTCTGCATGAAATGTTCTGTTTGTGCAGGTGAAAAGAAGCCTTGCTCTAGCTGAGAAGCCACCCATATTTTTTCAGCTGCACTCAGCATAATTTTATATTTGCATTTAAATCAGCACCCTTGTAACAGGGTGGAGTCCAGGTTTGAGAGCCAAGAATAACTTGGAAACATCTTTTGCCATGAGCCAAACTTTTCTTATTTGATATGGCCAGAAATATGGGAAATGGTTTAAGGGGGTTCTTGGAAGATGCTCAGTGTGAAGCATCCTTTGAGCTTGCATTCACACAACAGCTATGCACTGCTCACAACACCTGCTGCCTGGGGTGGGTGCCTTTACACCAGCAGCAGAGTGCCTGTCCTAGTGCAGCTTATTCCTCCAAGCCTAGGACTAGCTTGCATTAGGAAGGATGTGCTGGTACAACTTGACCACACACACCCCTAAGGAAAATACAGCTCACACCCATAAAAATTCATTTGTAGGGAAAGCTTCAGTTGATTCTCTGAGCAAACAAGCTATTACAGAAAAAGGATGTTGTTGGTGTATAAGTGTGTCTTTACTAAGGCTTTTCTCCAAAAGTAAAAAAAAAAAAAAAGTAGAAAAATCATATTTCTGTGAAGTAGTAAAGTAAGGGTCACCATTTAAGTAAGGATTTTTTAAAAAAGAAAATATATAACCTGATCATTTTTCACTTCATTGAAAGAAATCGTGGGCGGATACTTTATGAAACAGTTTTGAAGAAAGGTCACAAAAAGGTGATGGATAATTAGAGAGAAAAACTCATGTTTAAGTACAGCACAATCTTACTCAAGTAACTAAGGTAATATTAAATAACTCATAATACTATTATTTTATTATTTATAATACTTGATACAAACATGTGACAGATCTGAAATAGGAAATTACTAGTAATACAAAGCTCTAAACTCTGCATTAGCTGCAACCAGTACAGTGCTTGATTCCACTAACTGATGTTAATTGATTAAATGGATGCACTTCATCTTTAGATTTTATTACCAGCACATTCTGCCAGCTTATTACAATCCATTTTGGAAGATACCTGAAGATCATACCTGAATACCCTTCCATTTCATTCTCACTTTCATCCTCTGATTAATTATCTGGTTTCAGCAAACCCGGAGCGCGCGTGTCCCATTTCTCATGGAAAGATGGCCCCGTTGGCTGCCAGCCAGCTGCTGACAACCCAGCTTCCTTGCAGCAAGGGACTCCAGCACATCGACACATTTAAAACACGGCACATCCAACCTGACCAAGAGCAAATACTTTTTCTACTCGAGTCTCTGCCTTGATCAAGTGTTGCAGCACATAGAAGACCCCTTCAGTTCAAGTATTACTTTCCATTAAAGAATCTTTGAGCATTTTTTAATGAGGTCTTAATATACACCTTCTTAACAGTTTTGTATGTGTTTCAAAATTCTGTTTTAGTTAATATTAATATGCTTTTCCTCAGAAATTTACTCTGAGTTTTATGGTGCAATTCTCATTCTCTAGAGAATCTGCAGAGTTCCTATATGACGGGAACGGTGGTGGAGAAAACCCCAAGAATTTGGACAATGTGAAAATTGCAACTGCATTATTCATGTTAGAGACAAAAGAATTTATTCACCTAGAAGGGAAATATTCCCTGAGATAGCAGACAGTGGAACACCTAAATTATATTTTGCATAACATTAATCATGAAAACACATGTACTCAAGCACTCACATAATGAGCACTGTATTACAACCAAGTTACTAGAGGAATACAGGCCTATATTTGGGTTATTTGTCCCTAAGGACTTCACTCAGGGCTCATCTTGAGAACTCAGAATACGATCTGACCCATATATGCTATTAGAGTATTGCATGTAGCCCCGACTGGATTTCTGAATGCAAGGAAAAATGTGTTAGCACAATCCCTAGGATCTATATTCATGAGAGCAAGTGAGGTAGATAATATGCAGAGACCAGCAGTGCAGATAACAAGAAGAAAATGAAAATAAGTTCTGCAAGGGAGAAAAATGGACAATCTCTCACTCTGTCACTGTTTTGACAAGGCAGTATTCCAAGAAAAAAACAACCAAACAAACAAACTGTGCTGCTTGATTTTGAGTTATCCTAATGACTGGGGATGCTGTCATTACAGTGATTAGGTAAGGCTGAAGAATAAAACTGCAAAAGGTCTTTTTGTCATCACCATAGAACAGAAATTCAAGAAACTCATCCGCATAAGACACAAGCCTTTGTAGCCTGCTAAGGTCAGCAATTTTTGCAAATGATTGCCATGCATGTTAACACAGCATGAAGGCTATCTCCGAGCAAACAACTAAACTTTCCAACCTCCAAAAGCTCCAGAGGGGAGAATTACAACCTGCAGATGATGTCTTTGTTACAATCCATAGTCTCCAACAGAAAGTACATCTGGAGCCAACAACTGGGATTTGCTTTTACTACCAGTAACATAATTCCTCTATAACACAGTATAAATCAATGTCTAATTCTTTTTCAAACTGATGCCTGCTAAGGTTTGTCTCCTAGAAAATGGCTCTTCCAAGTTCCTGCTGCACTTATCTTATATACAGATCTCTATCTTATCTACTGCATGAGTCAAGAAGGGGAGGAGGCTTTCTTATCTTTGTCAACGGGGAAGAGCTTAATGAAAAAACCCCTATTGTTCTTCTGTGACAACCTGCTTTCAGCTTCCAGCGATGCTCTGATACCTGATGGCGATACACTGATACCCATTGCACTGCTACAAACATTTCTTTAGATCCAAATCACACATCTGAGTTATTCTACAAGAGTCCAGACAGCGTTTCACTGTATTTTTTCCTCCATCTTCTGTATTTCTGAGCATGCAGGTATCACTATATTGTAATCCTTAGCTGGAAAGTTTCTTTATTAAAGATTGTTAAGTATAATAAAGTTAACTATGTTTACACATGAAAGGTGATTCAGATTAAGACAGCATTCTTCATACTGTCATGGCTGTTTCTCAATAACTCCTTGTACAGACAGCTGTAATTCCAACACATCCTCTCCAGAGCAGACCTTTGAGGCATTCATTGAACTCAGAAGTTAATATCTCTGCTGCCATAGTTTCAGGAGAACTTGAAGACAATCTTTCTAAAGAAATGCATTAATAAGTTTAACACCTAAAGCAGAACCACCAAAAGACTGTTCTTGCTGAAGTGCTAGGAAGTATTTTGACATTGCTAATTTATTCCTGCAAGGAAAGGCAAGTAAGATATCCCAGCATATGTTGACTTTTATGTTTTTAAAAGTTTCACACACGGATTCATGCAGATAAGTTTTTCTTACTCTTCTTGAATTCGCAATCAATACGTCAGGTGTACCGAGGGCCACAGCCCTGATTGGCTTTGTTTTCCTTTATCAAAATGCAATTAAAATACTAATTCCATCTTCTCCTTCCATCAAATTTGTGAAAATAAACCATTTTCTTGCAATAAATTCCTAAAGATTTCATGACATGAGCAGCAGAGCATGGTAGAAGTGCATAATAAATCTGTCCAAATTCTAGCTGTGTCTAAAGGGTTTATAGAAAGCTCTCTATCCGTTTTTCACACTCCAAAATCTGAATTATAATTAATTTCAGGAATCAACCAACCTACCCTTACTTTAAAAATGTCAAACTGAGGAGTGCATTATGCGAGATTACAATTAATCAGAAGTGCAGGCGTGCACACACACACATATCTTCCCACTTAAATTCTTTGGCCAAAAAATATTACAGCAGCCTTGACAGATACTAAATGATCTTTTCAAATAATACTTGCTGGTGATAAATGTTACAGTTTTTCAGCCTCCTGCTAATACAGAGCTTTTCGGCAGAAAACAGGCATCATTTGACAACTCTTGCATTAACTCTAACGACATGCTGATGGCCATGACAGCTTTCTTTCTCTTGCATTCGCTGTCCCATCTGGAAAGAACTCCAGGGATAGAAGAGCCCAGCACGCTAAATTATATAAAAAGAATTACCAACATTCACAAAATATTAATGAAACATTAAACATAACTTTTTTAGGACAATGTTGTTATTTACTCATTTTCTTGCACAAATTAAATGAGTTATGAATAACTGTTGATGCTGTCTTTGGCCCTAGTTGTGCTTTCTAGTCTTACATTGCCCTGATGAAAGGTAAATGGGGCTTTCTCTGCCTTGGTCTAATACTCTTTAAAATAGGTGACTGCAACCCATGTTACCTGGATGTCCTCACAAAAAGCAACTTTGCATTCAGAGCGGAGCACTGATATGCTTTTACCTATATGACAGGAGTGAACACAAGGGACAGGCCTGTGTGGGCACCCAGGAGGCATTGCCTCTCTCAGGGCAGGGTCCTTTCCACGCCCTTCTTGCTCCTTCTCTGCCCTTCTGTGGCTAACCAGCCCTACATGCTGGGAGAGAGGAGATCCAGGTCTAGAACACCACCCATAGTTAAAAGCAAACCAAAATATGAGTGTTCATGAGCTTTCCCTCCCCTTCTCTGCAGCAATACCTGACCTTCCCTCTCCTCCTGTCTGGGCATCTCCCCAAATCTTCCTGCCTGGCAATCACACTAAGGAAAGGCATCTCCTTTCCCCTGCCTCAGCTCCCGAGATGCTAATGAAAAGGCTGGACATAGTCTCTACAAGGTAATAGTCCCAGAAATATCATTTTGGTTCACTGTCACCTGCAAGGGGCGAGGAAACAAAAATAACTGCTCCCTAATTTAATATGGACTTTAAATAAAAGCACCACCTCTTTCATTTATCTACCCGCAGAGCTATTTTTGTCCAGTTCACTGGGAGAATTGTTACATTCTGTTGTGCCTAAAATATTTTGCTTCTTTAATCACTGCACAGGGCTCCTACCTGCAGTAAATGAACTGAGCTGACAAGAGAAATTTATTACAGCCACCAGCCAGAGATCAAATTCTTCTCTCATCAATTATTTGGGCCACTATTGTTTCTAGCAGTTTCTCTTCTTAATAAAACTGATCACAGCTGAATGTTTGGCTGCTTCTGTAGGAAATGCCAAGACTTGTTATTTCATTATACATGTATTCTCCTTACTTGTATATTCTCTGGAAGGGTTTTATATATAAGTGATGAGCATTGTCTGGTTGACAAAGTATGACTAAAGTACAAGCCGAAGAGCTGGAAGATAAATTTGTTCTCGCAGTGCTGCCATTGATTTTCTATGAAACAATTAATAAAAAGCACTTTTCTTTTGCCCCTCTATCAGAGACAGGGCTGGTAGTTTGGTTTTGGCGAGGAGAGGAAAACATGTAAAGGAGAAAATCTGGGCAAAGCCATCCCCCTAGTCAAGCATTGAAAGGAGGACATGGCTTCTGTACAGCCCTCCAGGATAGGGCTGAGAGCACTGGACCATCTTGTCCCTAAGAAAGCTCTTCCACACTCTGGGAACCAAGTGAAGGGATTAAGTGATATGGACTTAGGTCTGCATTACTTTTTCCTTGTCTTGTAGGGCAGTTAGGACACCCTCTTCCAAAAACTCCCTTTGCAGTCCCCCACTCAGCCTCTAGAACAGCTCCAAGGGTCTGTGGATGGGAAAGCAGAGCCCACCATAGCAGAGACTAGGAGCAAAACAGGAGAGCTGAGAGTGATACTGCTCTGGCAGGGAAGATGCAACAGCACTAACCTGGGAAGGACTGGAGAGGAAACATGGGGGGAACTTCTGTTAACCCAGAAGGGGTGGAAAACCAAATCAGGAGTCACAGTTCTACAGCAAGAAGACCTGTGTGAGCTGGGAGCAGGGAGCTGGAGGCAAATGCATCCCTAGCCCCTTCATTGGGGGCTTTGGCAAGGTCATTATGCAGACAGGGACTTTCTCATTTCAAGAACCAGCCAACATGTTTCTAAGACCCAAGTTTCTAAGTTGCTGGATTGAAGGATTTATCACTGGAAACACAGGTGATGCATTTGGAGCCATCCTGACAGCTTCATGGAAACAGGAGATCTCTGTGGCATGTGGGGAGATGAGTAAGGCCTCCCTGCCACGGCAAACTTGGCACCAGTGGAAAGGCAGCAGCAAGGGAGCTGCTGGGAACAGGCCGATTTCCATATGTTTCTTTTTGAGCATGGCATCACCTCAGGAGGGATTAGTGTGTGAAGTCAGGGCTCTTCCCTAGGCTAACAAGAGTTCAGCATTTCATAAAAGAGATGCTGGCAGCTTTGGGGATCCTTGGCACGCAGATGCAAATCAACTTGCCACAGGAAGACTTGCTTGTCCTTGAATAAAGGGCTTCAGCATATTTCACACTGTGCACACAGGTGAGATGCTCCTGCTGGAGGACTAAAAACCATGCTCTCGCCTCCCTAGAATGAGAAGAGAAACCAATGAAAAGGAACTGAGAGCCCACAAAAGAACTGAAATAACAGAACATGGTAGGACGGTTATAAGCCTTCATTTTGGAGAGGTGCCATGACAAATTCTTGCCAGGGATGGGCACAGAGCAAGCTAAAGCAGCACAGAAGTAGAGAGGCCTGGTTGTATCTCAAGGACTCTCCTCATTCAGCCTAAAAGCAGCTTTTACAGCAGTTTTTCTAATGGCATTAAGGTAAACATCTCACAGCCACTGTAGCTCAAACTTCCTTCATGTATTTGCCCTGAAATCTAGTTCAGCAACCTTAACTAGGGATCACTTCAGCAGTCTCTAAAGGAACAAGTCTCCACAATCCATATGGAATCCTCCTTCCACTGTCTATACAACATATACTCAAAGGCAGTTGAGATGTATCAGTTAAAAAAGCAGGTGCTATAAAACTTTTTTTGCCCTGTGCTTGCAAGCCTCATCACCCAAGCAGCCAGGAGGAAAGACTTCTGTTGTGAGAGACAAAGCAGAGAAGGTGACACCAGTGGGAAGATTCAGGGCTGACCCATGAGGGCCCTTGGTGCTACACAGCTCTGCCAGGGCACGCGAGTTCAGAAAAACAGGATTCAAAAGCTAGGAGATTTAACATCTCTACCATTGAGTGAACTGAAATTTTATTCCCATAAGATGACTTTCAGGTCCTATTCATGTTTCTGAAGACAACTCTGGGCTGGAAGTGAAGCTTTTAATAACAGTGTAGATGCAACCCTGCTAGTAAATGCCATGTAGTGACTTAGTCTGCTAGTAAAGTCATCCGCATCCCTAGCGGTGTAGCACAAGATATTCTGAATCTCGGTTTCATGGATTGTAGGACTCTCCACACAAAGATGAGAGTATCTTATTTTAGACTTCTTGTTTGTAGAACCAGATTTCACAGTTGCCTTGTGACGTGAAGTGGAGAGAGAGGTTACAGTGATCTGCATGTCTGATTCCTGACAGAACATTTTTATATTTGAAAATACATCTTTCTGCAGCCCCAACCCAGGATTTCACTGAAGTCAGTGAAAAGTCTGATTTGAAGAAACTGTCATTCACTTGATCACCTAAATTTTCCTCCCACGTTTCTCAATCATAAAACTTACTCCCTTGTTTTCAGCTATGGTTCATGGAATTAGTTGTTTCAGAAGTCAAAGCCCAAAACACCTCCGAGCTCCAGGTTTCTTGTTTCTAACCAACTAGAAAAGCAAGGAAGAAGTAAAGGCAAGACTCAGCTCTCATTCACCCAGAACACAGAAGGTGGGCCTCCCCTTCGAGCAAGCTCACTTTGCCTGGCTGTGCACCTGCATGCACATAAGCAGTGCTAAGAGCAGTCAAATTAAGCTAGAGAAAAAGGTTTGTGCACATTGTCCACTGGCTCTGAAGATACATCCACTGAGTCTCATTTGCCCTGATTCAGAAGACTAGCTCCAAAACCACTGAAATGAATGGGGTCTTGCCATTCATAATGAGGACTTTTGGATTACCTCTGTTATCTTGCACAAGTCATTTCATCACCCTTTCATTCGCTTTATCACTTTGGAAAGTGAGAATAAAAGTCTTCCTCTACTGGACTGAATTACCTTTGAGATATCCCAGTTTGCCTTTAAGGATCCCAGTGGAAATTACCAGCTTGTCTTACTACAATTAGATCAGTCTAAGACCAGCAAAGCGCGTTGGAAGACCTCAACCTTGGAGGTCTAATTAGAACTCCAGGTTATAGTGGGAACAGAGTTCTTAATCTAGAATATGAAGAAATTGTCTTGAATCTACAATATAAATTGATTTAAGAGATAAATGAAAAATTAAATGATGTAATTACAAAGGTTAACAAACTCGAGGGAGTCATTAGACAAACTGTAAAAAGATCAGTTTTTAAAAAAAGAATCAAAGACAACGAAATTAAACTGTTTCCACTCAGTTTTCCTCATTTTCCTCAGCTGAGAAAACATTATAAGTCCATGTCAAACAAAAGTGTGAAATGGTAATTTCTACAACATTTATCTTTGAGTATTAGGTTTAAATGATGCTTTATAAAGTAAAGGCTTCTGACTATTTAACATGCTGTAGTGGAAAAGTATTTAAGATATTAAACATGACCTAAAATTATTATTGTAACTCATCATTTCCTAATCCCTTAACTCTTAGGGAGTATTTAAAATTATATAAGCTTTAGTAAACAAATAAATATACCATATAGGACACTAAAAATGAAGCAGACTACCTGAGAAGGAAATGTACATATTGCAAGTGAGGTTTAAGGGAGAGTTTTCCAAAGTACCCTGGTGAATTAAGAACCTAATTCTCTTTTATGGGAACGCTTTGGAGCTATGATAAAGGAAAGATTTTCTCCAGGAAAATTTTTAACTGAAGTTACATGGCAGAAGTACTTATTTTATGATTTTTATGACAACAAAAACACACAGTGTAAAAAGGCTCCTGCAGCTCCTGATTGCTTTTATTTCATTTCTCACCACAGAAGTGAAACAAGAGAATGAAAGGAAGATTATATTGCCAGGTTTCTCATTATTAATATTGAAGGAAATAGTTGCTTTAATGCATTTGATTACATCTTAATAATCACAGTTACCCAGTTCCTTTTCAAACATACCAAATTCTGTAACAGAAAAATATCTTTACACCAACCACGATCTGTTCGGTCCTGACCACTGACAAGTTGTGACAACTGCACTGAGCCTTCTGGGAGAGTGTAAATATAACCGGCTTTGCAGCCACATGAGTATCATCTGTCAACACGAGCGCGTTATCAAAGCTGCAAGGAAGGTAGGGCCATGCATTGCAGAATTTTCCTGATGTGCTTCGGGAATAATAAAAAGAGCAGCGCACATGCATATATAAGAAAAGGTTGCTCAGTAAAAGTGTGCAATGCAAGAACTGCTCTCTGAATCCCTGATGTTTCTAGGCTGTCCTCAGGGATATTCCTGGGAAAAAGTTCTTTTTAATACTGGTAGAGCTTGTTGAGGATAATTCTGCGCCTAAAGTGTGCCCAAATGCTGAGATTGGGCTCAAACTGTTAAAAACCCTGATCTTTAACAGAAAAATAAAATCACTGGAACATAATTGAAAAGTCCCAATCCTGAAATGGCCTTTCTTGGATTTGAGGTAAAGTGGGACTTGCAGGAGCTGCTTCCCTTCTCCTCTTTTTCTGTTTTATACCTCTCTCAAGCTTTCAGGTCTCTCATGAAGGGCTGACCAGCCAAGGCTTGCAGAAATTGCAGCGTGGCTTGTAAGATGCATCAGTCTTAGCCTTTTTTCTGCTTCCGAACAGAACCAAAATTCAGCATCAGAACTGAGACTCCTTTGTGAGGAGTCAGCGGTCACACAGAAAGAGCAAGAATGCAAATCCACCACCTGGCTTCCTTGGGAAAACATAGACCTTTCAGCAACAGCTGTGTCTGACCACAGCTTTGTCTCCTCTATCACTTAATGCCAAGTAAAAGAAATTAGAAGTTTGAGAATAGTTTCTTGAGTAAGACAGCCATGTCAAAGTCACATGCACAGGCTGATACACTGGGACTTGGCACCCTGATACCCTCTGGTGAGATATGACAAGGCAGAGAAGCAGAATTTCTTCTTCTCAGACTTTCTTGTTGCCTAAACCCTAAGAGCAGAGTCTCAGCTCCCTTCTTAGTCCCTCACAGGTGGTTGTCCAGAACAAGATCCAAGAGGGATGGAAACAAGGGAATTGTGAAAATTTGCAAAAAATATGCAGTGAGGGAGACACACGTGGAGGAACAGTAGCTCAGCGCTGCCCTGAGACTGCTGTAAAAGGATGCTGCAGATGGGAAGGGAATAATCTATTCTTCATGTGCATGGTAGGTTAGACAAGAAATAATGAGATAAAATTACAGCTAGGGAAATTTGGACATCAAGAAATACTTTCTAATGGTAAAGGCTGTTATGCTGTGGAACAGACAGCTTAGGGAGACTGGGGAATATATGGTGCTGGTGGTTTAAAGAAGCAGATGAACTAAATGACCTCCTGAGGTCCCTTCCAAGATCATTTTCTTTAGTTTAGGGTAAATAGTTTTAAATTTCTCCATAGACTCTTGCGCCTGTATGACCTCTAACTTCCCAGACTTAATGGATGTGCTTACATCTGAATTAGCAGTGTCTTCAGGTTTAAGAATAGTATATAAATCAAGTAGTAATAATTATAATATTTATTATGTAGTTTTGTCACAATTTTACACAATTAATCCAAGAATGTTATTAGGCATCTGGCTACGTGGCCTACATTTAGTCAAGAACATCAGTCATTCCAAATAATATTCTTCAACTGCTCCCAAACAACATTCACATGTTACAAGGCATCAGTCTGTATTTAACTGCCTCAAACACTTTAGTGTTAAACAGCTCAGTTTGTCAGAAACTGTTCAGCCAGACTAATGCCAACACACACTGTAAAAATTCTGTGAAAGAAGCAATTTTTGGGGGCAATTTAGTGACACCACTTATTTGATAAAAATCAGAACTTGAAGAGCAGGTCTATAAAGAAGCAATAAATGAAGCCATACAGACCTCCTGCATGCAAAAACCAAAGCAAGGCTCTGGTGATCACTACAAATCCAGTCTTACCACCCTTCGCACACACTGGCATCAACCCAGAAAAGCACTTAAATGCATGCTTAATTTTAAGCACACAGGTAGTGCCGTTTAAGCTAATGGAATCACTTAAGTGCTTTGTTGGACCAGGGCCAGTCTCCTCAGCATCTTGCAGTGTCAAGTACACAAAGCAAGGCCTTCATCTAATTGCATCAGACTTTAATTGACAAAAATCAAAGTAATGCAGCATTCAGACTGAACCCATCTCTCTAAGGCAGCTGTTATAATCACAGTGAGTAGGACAGGGTTTGTTTTTGCTCTCCCAGTGCCTGAAGTGTCCTGTTGTATTTGATCCACCATGCCTCATCTCTGGTATAAACTCTCTCTCAGCAACTCTTGTCCAAGTTTTACATCCAACATGCTCTCATTAAAACAATTGATTTGTTCACTTGCCCCAAATGATTATACTAGCTTCTCACATTATGCTGTTGTCTTTCATACCATGTATTTTCTATAATTTGCCATTATTTCCTCTTGATGTGCACTCACGCTTGGGCTGTGGACTCTTTTAGAAAGTGTTTTTACTTGTGCTTTGATACTCTTCATGCATCTGTGAAACTAAAAAAATATTCAGGAGAAACACTATTGAAAGTGTGACAAGTGAGGAAAGCAGATCATGTAATGGACAAGCTTAACATCTCCATAAACTGAAGAACAATACTCCTTAGGTATTCAATTTATTATTCAACTTCCAAGCAAAAGAATAGTGTGTACATAATGACCCATTAGCTTACACAGTCTCACCTCTACATAAGCTCCCATAACAGCAACATTTCAGTTCTGAAACAGTCCATTTCAGAAAAAAAAACCCAAGACATCTAATTCAGCATGGATATAGAACTTCTCATGACAGCATATTCCTATATACAGTTATGAAAGGGAAAGAAATTACACATCTGGGAATTTGTTATACTACCGAGTCTAGTTAATAGAATTACTGAAAAACAGTAGTTGAGAGCTTTGTTAGTAGTGTGAGTAGAGCATGGTGACAGCAAAGCACAAGTGTTCCTGCATCTGTATGACTCCACTCACATGATCAAGCCCTTTGTTTTAATTGCCTTTATCCAAGCACAAAATAAGTGCAGGGCTGAGCCACCAGCCAGAATCAAGATACAGCAACCAAAACCATTGGGAAAGAGGGGAAGAAGTTTTCAGAAATGCAAGGGGAGGTTTGTAACATCTTTTGTCATTGTATTTTTCCATTGTCACAATTAGAAAATAATCATCTTTCATCCATAGCTACTGAATAGACCTATGTCTGAAAGGCACATTTCCCTATCAGGCAGGGAAATAAGGAGGTGGGGAGGGTCACATAGTTGGACATTGCAATGGCAGTATCTTCATGGTAGAAATGTAACTGTGCCTTCAGAAATGCAACCACGTTTTCCTGTGCCTTCTTGCAGGAAGCAAATTTATGCAGATAAGAGCTCAGGAAGCAGTTTTTCATACCGCCTAGAAATGATATGCCACTGAATATTGACCATCCTCACAGCAGCTGAAGGAAGTGAAATACCCCAGAGCTGCAGCATCTCAACTCCATGCTGTGGTAGTACCTGTGGTGCAATCATCCTGTAACAGACAGGAAGGCAGAAATAATTCAAATAAGGGTAATATTTAACACAATAACACATTTAAGTTAGTATGTTTGCAAACACAATTCATATTCTTGCGTAACCTGAAGAAAAAAATGTCTCCCCTGTATCAGAGAAGTTGTGTTGAATTTCTAAGTTCTTACCCACTCCAGATTCCTGTTGAAAGTCATTGCAGCAAATTGGAAGATGTGAAATCTCAAAACCAGCTTGAAACAGCTCTTTCTGAAGTGCTTGTTAGCAACTTCGTGAAGAATTTTTTCTTTTGTAATGACCTTTTAGCATTTGATCTCTTGTATGCACTTATAAAACAGGTAAAAACTAGTGATCCTCAATGAATGCACTTAAACACACATGAATTTGGATACAGTAGCAATTTTGAAACTCCAGATTGCAGGTGTCCCTTCACATCTCACTGACAATACACAAAGTCATTGGGACCCTTCTGCAAGATAGGTATGTAATGCAAGAGCTTTCCAATTGCCTTTTGCAATTACCTCATGTGTAAGGATCACTTTCTAAAATGCATGGCCAAGACAAATGAGAGGATATAAAAATCAATTCAAGGAAAAACTGATTTTAAAGTGTCAACAAGACTATCTCTCAGCATTTACTCAGATCTTATATCAAAATGTGCAACTCCACAGGGGATCTCTCTACCAGGGTGTTTTCCCTAAAAAACACATCCTAGCTGAAAAAATATTCCAAACCCATTTTTCTCTTTTGTGCCTGTCCCACAGGAAAGGACTTGTAGCTATTAACTCAAAATTTAGCTTTTAATCATATCTGTTCAGAGCAGGGTTGAAGCTGTGATGCAATGCACAGCTTTCCTGCAAAGCATATGGTATTTGAAAAGCAAGTAGAAGGGAAAAACGACAGACAGGAAAAGGTTCAGACTTCTGTAGCCTCGGTTTTGCACTGTGTGGTAATTATACTGAAGAATTCATGACTCACTTTGGTGCACTACTGTGCGCTGCTAAATTAGAAGTTTGGCAAGGACACCAGACAAATGATGAAAGATATAATATTGGTTTCTCCAGCATAACCCATCACTATAGTCTCATGGTGTTTCAAAGGTCTTTTTTTTTAGCACTCTAAGAAAACAAGTTCTTTTTTAAACAAGAACAGCATATTGAATCAAAAATGTACTGTATGGTAGTTGGCAGAAATAGGTAAAATGCCACTTAAACCTCAGCCTTTCAGGTAGTTTAACTGTTCCCTAAAACTTACTTCCAAGTCTACACAGAGGATCTTACATAGAGATTATTTTAAACTGCTGTGCATTAAAGCATAGATGTGATGTGGAGATGAAGCTCTTCCGCTATATAACATTCATAAAGGAAGAAAGGGTTTTCTTCACACCAGTTTACAAATGTGTATTGTCAAAATAATTTACATAAAGGCTCCCTAGTCATTCGACAGCTGCAATAAGACCAAGCACACTGGAAGATGTACACATTGGGTAGTACTTAAATTAACTCTTAAAGACAAATCTTTTTCTCACAAGGACTGCAGTCAGCCTGGTGTTATGCAGCACATTGGAATTAATCCAGTTTTGCCAGATGCAGCCAATCCTCCATGTAATGTTGAACTAGTTATTCCAATTCGTAATGAGAAAGAATTGGTACCAGTCATAAGAAAGAGGCACCAGCATTAAACATTTGCTGTGTGACCCAGAATTAACTTTTCAATTTAGCCAGATACAAGCCAAATAAAAAGTCAGCTATCCAGTGGTGCAGGAATGGGAACTAACTTCTATTAGGCGTTTGCACATCTTTTCAAAAGACTTACGGTAACATGCAAGTGGTCATAAAGACTTTCATAGTTCACAGCAGTCAGAGGGTTTGAACATGGAGAAAGTGCTTAAAATGTTAGCAGAAATCCTATCTATGAAACTTGTCATTAACTTCAAGGCCCCCCTGCATAAACCTGGCAAACTCTCAGAAATAGTGGAGGCAATTATTAATATTAAAGTCTCCATATGCTAAACAACCACTGCTCTCTATATTATGTATTTTGTTTAAAGGCAAGCACAGAGATGGCAGTTATTTTTAACTCTTTTCAGTATACAGTACATCTGCTGTGGTTTTTTATTCCCATTAAAAATCAGAGTCATTTACTGATCTGGCTGTCATCCAGATTTCTACATGAAACACATGGACTAAGCACAAAATAATGCTGTTTTATGTGCATGGGTGCATGTGCTGTATTTATTATCTGCTACAATAATTAGAAATGCAGTTAAAAATGCTGGGGGGGCTTTGAAGGAACAGACTATCATACTTATCTTCTCATTTCCTCTAAGTCTCTGGGCTTAAAAACATTAAGAACAAGACAGTGAAGCCTTTCTTCATGTTTACATGCTGCTGTTGTGACATACAATCCCATTGACTCACTTGAGAAGGGGATGCTGAAGCTGGCTGTAAAAGGGACACAGATCAGGGTGTACCAGATACCTTGAACATAGCTTTAAAGAGCACACATCAAGAAAAGCCTCCAACAATAATGAGCTACTGAAATATCTGCCAACATGGACCTCGGCCAGTAAGTTAAGCAAATTAAAAGCTGCAATCACTTCTCTGACAATTCTCCAGCAAAACTTGTCCTGAGTTCTGTTTTTCACCAGGGAAGCAAAAGACGATCAGCATGCACTAAAGGTCAGTAGGTTCAGACTGAGACCAGCAAAGAGAGGAAATTAAAATGCTGCAAGGGCACCGCAGAGTGCCTTGCCAGCAGGCTTTTACGAGCTTGCTCCAAAGCCTGCTGAAGTCAACTGGACTCTTTGTAGATGCCACCAGCTTCAGGTCACATCCTGGTTCATTGCAGAGCTCCAGTGCCCTCCTCTCTGCTGATTTCAAAGGTGGCAACACAGCATTAGAGAAAAGAGGGACTCTTTCAGATAAGCAGTGAATTGAGGCTAGAGTGGTCAACACAACAACACTGGTCTTACTGAAACTTTGAGCTAAGTAGAGAAAATAAAGATATTCACTTGAATTTGAAAATTAATTTCAAGGTCATTGTCTTGGCAACCTTTCAGTACTTGTTTTCCATGCCTGCATGCACAGAGACCTATTTCTAACCAGGACTCTTATAAAATTAGCAGGCCTAAAACACAAACGGCCAGATGTTCAAAAAAGGTGAAATCCAAACTGTATATTTGATTTCTGATGTGATTACATAACCTGTCCAGGAGAAGACAAGCTGATATCCTGTGGCTTATGTAAGCGACCCAGATGGAGCTTTGCTTGCAAGGCAATTTCTGTTATTATTAGAAAATGCACATCTGGCTAGCCAGGCCATCCCAGCCACAGCCAGCCCCTAGCACATTTAAGTCCTAGCCCGTTGCCATTAGGAGAAACTCCTCAACAGGGTGAGTTACAAAGCTCATCTACCTTCTGTGGCAGATCAGGATGCAGAGATGCTATTGGGTTCCCTCACCCTAATCGGGGCAAGCACTTACCATGTGCCCACTCACCCCCCAGGAAGACGAGAAAGTACAGTTGTTTCAGATGTGCGGAATCTCAAATTTTTCCTCTTTAAAGGACAATGTGATCTTCTCTTACTATAATTTATTCCCCCAGCCTTTATGTGCTGGCTGCATATGGTACTAATTTCACACCCATTTTCAGATGATGCAATGAAATTAAATGACATGGCCATAGTCACATAGGGATGGCAGCATTAATGCAGACTCTGGGAAGAGCTCCTTGTATTTTGCTCTAAATATGGGTGTACCATTTCTTTCTCATATTGTGTTACTGCTCTATGGCTGTTAGACTTGCCAGACTGACAATACCATCTTATGTTACAAAACCTACAGTTCAATTTAATTTTAGTGTCCTCCAGAGGTTAAACTTCCATGGGAAATTATTGTTGGAGAAATATGGCTTGCATATGTTTGTGCCAGAAAGCAGTTTCTGTTGCTTTTCTTCACAACTGTGATTCCTGCCTTTTTTTTGGAATCATGACTCAGAAAGACTAAATAAAAGTTCAGCTTGGGTTTCAAGCATGCAAATGTGCATATTCAGCACCCAGGGCAAGTTTTCCCACTACTGGCATTAGCCTGCCCAAGTCAAAAGAATAGCACTTCTGGAGGATCCAGCTGACAACAATCAGAGTTGTCGCCTGCCCTTTGAATGCTGGGGTCTGTAGAGCAAAGAAAAGGAGAAAATAATTTTCCACAGAACCTTCTATTAAAAGACTTCAGAAGTGATTGTCACTTCTGTGTGTGTGTGTCACCTCTCTAAGCCTCAGTCTTTTTTTTCTCCTTGCTCTTTCTGCTGTTTGTTTCTCAGCCCTTCTGGCCATCAGGTGCCAGTAAGTGAAGAACTAAATTACTTTAGATGGCACTTACTGTGGGGTACAAAGAAGAGCACGTTCTTGCTGCCACCGCAATGAAGGAGTGGATGAGAAAGTGCTGCTGCTTTGGAACATAGCCTCTATAAATTGAATGGCAGAAAAGAGGCTACAGGGGCATAAAACCTGCCAATATTTCCCTCTGGGGTAATGCTATTTGTATTTCAGTGCCTTACAGCATCCTTACCCCTTCTGAACTATTTTGCAGCAATGCTGATGTCTCCCTTCTGAGAATAAGCCAAAATGCCAGACCAAGTATAGAGGGGGAGTTTCAGCCAGTTTCTTTGAGGTCCTTTATGAGGAAAACAGTTTGGGTCTGGCTGGACTCCTGAGATCCATTGGTTATTTCACTCCCATTTTGCCACAGGTTTATAACACCAAAACAGGTGGAAATTAGAGTGATTAAGCTCTGACTTTTGTGCTGCCTCTAACGGGTTCACTCTGGAGTGTGCTTGGGCATCTGTTACACACCGTACACCCGCAGCAAGCCTCATCCCTTACCCCAGTGCTGCTGTCCCTGTGCCTTGAGCATCAGCACAGAAGAAGCACATATGGAGCAGCTGCACAGCAGGACCTTTTGGCCCTAATTTATATGCTGATCTCCACATCAAGTTTTCAAGTAACAGCTACATGCCAAGAGTCTGGGAAATAGCATCTTCCTTAGTGCATAAAGTAACCCTATGGACTTTATTGGCAGTGGTAACTCATATATTCTACACATCTCCATAGCTGGCAGATGGGACAAGTCACACAGTCAGATGTCCACTGGAGACTCCCTAGGGAAAGCAGTTTCCTCCCCGTCCTCACACAGCCTTCACCTTACCATTATGCACACCCCGAAGTCCTGTCCAAACTCAAACATGTGCTAGTGTTTTGCCCTTTGCCATCTACAACCCCTTTGCCCCCTTCTGTCACTGTTGGTGGTACAAAGCAGAGCATCCAAGCAGTTCTTGACTACCCATAGCGCTATTTCTGTGTTATCACTAGAGATCAGAGGTACAAAGCACAGCCTACCTAATATTATTAGAAGAAACCTATAATTATCTTGTCTGGATTAAAGAACAATAAAATATATGAAAGAAAATAAAATAGCAAGTACAAAGCAAGTGTTCATATTGGACTGAGCGCCTACGTAAACAATGCTCAAAAGCTGCATCTCATACTCTGTTATTCCCTCATTTCATTATTTCTTCATGTCCTTCATTTTCAGTCCTCCTGTATAAGACATTTTGTTCTTTTGCTTCATAATTTTGTTCTTTAATTTATTTGTCCCTATTTCCTTTTGTTCTGCCTTTGATGTTTATCCTTTTAATGTTTCTTTCCAAAAGCTTTATTTTAAACCCTACCCATTTCAATGTGCTGTCTTTGAACCATTTTTGGATTTGCTGCTACTGTGCTCTTTATGCAATTTTTATTTTTCTTGCTTGTTTGCTATGTGCAGCATAGAAGCAGTCAGATACCAAGAATCTTATTGTATCACCTCACGTCTTAACTAAATACAAATATAAAGTTTAATTTTCACTTATTACTCCTAGCACTTGACTTACCGAGCTCGTTTCCATTTGTAGACTGGAATTCTAAAGTGGACCTTATGGATAACAAGTAAAAATCTGTGGCAGTACATTATATGAAGGTGTCCAATACTATTAATGTGGATCTTGCAGAACTTAGTCTAGCAGTGTTGACTCATAGTGAGTTGAGCAGGACCTCTATTCACATTGGCATTATGCACAAGGTCTCCACTATGAGCTGAGCAGGACTTCTACTCCTGGTGATGATATTATGTTCAAGGGCTTCACTAGCCTTCCAATTCAATCTGCTCAGTTCTTGAATATCAAACTGCCAAGCTGCAGATCCATGATCGGAGCTTCTGTTGGCTTCAGTGAGCAATCAATGAGGCCAGTTAGGTTTTGTTGCCACCTCAAGCTGAGGGGAACTGATCCAACTGCAACAGCCTCTTCCCAGTGACATCAAGGCAACAAGCTCCAGGGCATGGCACTACTCCTTTGGGGATCTCAAACATTAACCCTTTTTCAGAGTTTTCTGGCGACATCAGTACTGAAAGGAGTGACATCTATGCAAAAGGCACAGCCTGTGTGTCCCAACTAACCTTCCAGAAGAGCAGGGTCTATATTTGAAGGCAGCTGGAAAGGAGAGGCAGACACATACCTTCATGCAACAAAAGGTGAGCATAGAAGAGCTTTGTAGCCTCTGTTACTACAAGCCTCTTGCGCTCTTGAAACTATTAGCTCCAGTAGAAGTAGCAGATATGAAGAAAGATTCATATTTATGAGTCACCATATTACCATTTGTATGTATGACAGTCATGTCTAAAGGGTCCCAGCTGAGATCTGGGCCAACACTAGCCCTGCTTTACCTTGCTTTAATTGAGTTTCTAAAATACTTTAGAAGACAACAGCCACTGCATTGGCTTATACCTATTCTGCATGTTTTCCTATGAGAAAGAACAGAAATCAGAGTAGACAACCACGTACAGAACACTAATCTAAAAGATAACAGGAAAAGCTTTGCAAGGAGAGAATTCAATTCACTTTAACAAGAAAACGTTCACTTCTCAGTGACACCCAGAATGGCCAATGCTTGGTTTCTGCAGGCTCAGCATACAAAGGTCATGATATTTTGTCAGCAAAGAAAACAAAGGTGATGAGATGGGCTAGTCAATAATTGACTGAGTCTTGTTACTCACTGCAATCTCTATCTTGTCACCGTGTTCCTGCCTCAAAGTTTCAGTTAAAACTAGTGAATCACTTCACTTTAAAAGACTTCTTACCTTGAAAAAAAAGTCACCATCACTGACAACAACAACAAAGACTTCCTATCTGGTTTTGTCAAAGGTCACTCAGCAGTTAGGTCCATTTACACTGTGACTTCTATCAGCTCTGAAGAACACAGAACAAAGCACACACTAATATTCACACCTTTGGTTTCAAGAATTTCCATGGAAACCTTTTTTCCTCTTTAAGTTACCTCAATCTTCAAAAGAACCAGAGAAGGAAAAAGCCTGCACTTGAAACCACTTTCACTTTGCATGTCTGACATTCATGTTTGCAGCCCACCCGAGAGTTATAACCTTGACACATTTCTTGGCAACTGCCCAAAGTTTTTATCTTCCAGCAGAGAAGGTAAGCGAGCAACTGCTTTCACCACTGGCTTACAGGCACCATGCATATATATTTTATCCCCATCCTTCTTCTAACCTGTATACCACCCGAGGACACTGCTCTCTTGCTGTAGGCACTGTACAAACACAGAATAAAGGATAGGCCCTGCCTCAAAGCATTCCCCCTCTGAAGAGACAGAGCAGATAAATCAAGTCTTATTACTCCAACCTATATATGGAAATCAGTGCTGATGTCTCTCAACTAAATGACAACCCCAAAGGCCATTAGGTCTGACTTACAAGGGAGTCTATGGCAATTATGCTTCCAGCTTAGGCAACTAAACTGTCTCAAGTGTTTGAAGCCATCCCTTGGAGAAGCCCAAGGCATGACAAGAAATAAGAGAGCCAGAAATCAAACCTGCTCCCAGCACCCTGACACACTCCCATAGTCATAGATCATCCCTTTCTCATAACAGCACAGCTGCTTTACCATGAGGGCTACACACATCTTCTCACCTTCAACAGCAAATGCAAAATAACCATATTTAATCACTAGAATTTACTATTGCAGCGTATCAATGGAACAACCCAAGGAAGTGAGACAGTGTGAATAAACCCTTAGGGAAATAAAAAAAAAGTTTAGGACCAAAAGAACTGGAAATTGCTGACAACAAAATGGTTCCCAGAAAACCCCATCCTGCTGATAGCAGGGAGGGAGAGAGACACCAGAGACCCTCACTGCCTCCTGTGGCAAGCCAACAGTGGACTCCCCACATCTTCATCAAGGGAGAGGCCAAGCCAGCCCCAGGCCCACCTTAACTCCTGCTAGAATGATTTAATCCAGATCAAGGGTAGGTAGCAGGAACTGTGCAGAATGGGATTAAAGCTGCTTCCTTGGCAGGGAGAGGCCTGAACCATGGGGCAAGCAGCAATTCATGAGAAAGGAGATCTCATACCAAGCCAATAAATTTAAAAGAGTATGTATTTGTTAGGGACTAGGAATACAGAGGGTACATTTTTTTAATCTAAATTTTTTTACAAAATTATGTTTTCAATATGACCTACTAAGCAAAAATTCATGAGGTGGGAAAGAAGAAAGGCTACTAGAAACTCAGGCACCCTTTGCAAGCACCTACCTTTTGCATGTCTTTCTCTAAACTTGCAGTGAGTTTTATGGCAAGGCTTGATTAGACAACAAAAATATCATCAACTGTTGGGAAAAGAGGAATTTTTTTTTTTTTTTTGAAGTGACAACTATTGCACAGGAATCCTCCATGGTCAAAGTTTTTAGTGACTTTAATATCAAATCACCAGAATTTGATATGTGGTTGTGTCCAAACAGTGTCCAGGAAAACACTTTCAGGACAGGATGCAGGAAAAGAGGGGACTGGGGCAAAGAGGAGGTGCAAGGGGGTTCTCACAAAACTCTCATTAGACTCACTGGGCTTTGCACTTCCAGCCACATCACACTGTCCTTAGTGATACATGGTTGCTTAGATACACAAGGATACTACTAAGTTTAAGGGGTTTCGTGACTCAAGGACTCACTCAAAATACCAGTGTTTCAGACTTTCCTTGTAGAATATTCTTAAGAGATTTAGTTTTTTGTGGGGTTAGTCAGGAGTATGACTTATTCTCCAAAGAAGTGAGACCTAAAATATCATATTGTCGTATCTCTCCTGTAGTGACTTTTATTAATATATCTCAAAATGCTCTAGGGTATCCTTCCTATCAGATGAGGAAACAGAACTGAAGCAACTTTCCAGCATCACATAGCCAGGGAGCATCCAGGTTGGAGAGAGTCCTGGTGTCTCCTGGGGACAGAGTAATTCACAGCCTGTTAGGTTACACTGCCTAACTGTAAGACTCTTCCATGAAGGCTTTTTATTAGTATGTTAATTTCTATTTCAGGCTGTGGCATGCTTAAAATGTCTTTGTGGTTTTGCTCTCTTACTTCCTCAGGTTTTTAAAATTATCTGATTGAAAATTTAGCCAGCCAAGAGGAAAAAAGCTCAAGTCAAGAAGTCAAAACATCCATACAAATCAAAATTAGACAGCAACAAAAAAAGAATTCCCAGAAGTGTCTTCAATATACAATTAAACTGTTCATGTGTGCATGCATTCATGTCTTTATACGCACGCAAATGGCCTGTGTGCAACTGCAGCGTGCAGAAGCTTCCTGTGTGCGTGTGTGTAACTACATCTTGTTTTAGCATCAGGATACATTTTCTCCGGTCATAAATCAGATAGCTCCATCAGTTCCAATGAATCTGCAAAATTATTTTATGTGTAATCTAGCAAGCCATGTTTTATGCACTTTAAGAAGATTCATGCACTATTACCTGAACTCAGAAAGTCCACAAGGAATACAGGTTATTTGATCACAATTTTTTTTTAAAGTAACCAGTTGTTATAGGAAGATGAAATTACATTAATTCAAGTAGAACATGCTCTTATGTCGTACATCAAGATAACTTCTTTTGACTTAAATAATCATTTTCAGATAACACAGCCTCCTAACAGCTAATTTTCTTTATGACATCCTACCACTTCAGAAGGTAATTTTTCAGCCCCTCTGATGTAGCTATATGCAAGATTACTACACCACTTGAATGACTAGAGCAAATGTGATCCCTCCACAGGCCAATCACATTGCTCTAGCAACAATAACAGGGTTTGTTCTTGCATTGCCAGGCAGCTCTTTGTTCCAGCCAATGGAAGAATTAAACATTGTGGACCAGATCCTCAGCTGATATAATTAGATGGCATTTCATTGAAATCAAGGCCAGCTGATACCAGCTGAGGAGCTAACCCTTGATTCCGCAGCAGCAACAGCTGAGGAGTTACAAACAGGCAGGGAAGTGAAACAGGCTGTTTCATTGCTTTAATACAATAATGAGTTCTCTACTTTCAACACGTTCATCAAACAGACCCTTGTTTTTTAGATCATCCAGAATATTGTATCCCAAATTAAAGAATGGGAACACAAAGCAAAAGGCTGAAGCTGGGGCTTTCTGAAGTCAGTTGAGGCTCGTCATGCATTTCCAGGATGAGCCACCCTTTGCCCAGCTCTGACAATTTGACAGTACCAGCCAGCTCTGCCAGTAACAGGGGAAGCCAATCACATGTCCCTCCTTTCACCACTAATTAGCTCAAGCTCACAGCTCAATACCCCTCCAGTTGACCTTAGCAAAACCATAACAGGAAGGAATGGCTGACCACACTGCCTGTTTGATCTGGGGGAGGAGCTCTGGTCAAGGTTTGTTCAAAAAAAAAAAAAATCACTGACAAAATCCTGAGTTGGAAGGCAGCCAAGACAACATTAGTTTGATTTAAAAAAAATATATATATTTATTAGCACACCACTTCAAACAGGTATCACTAACCTTCATTCACCAACAAGAAGCTGGCTATGAAGTTAAACTTATGGAATCACCTTCTGTTCAGTATCAAGCATATTCCTTAGCAATAAAGGCTATTTTCACAGTGTGGGAGGTTAATATGCAGTACCCATTAGATTGCCAGTGTGATCAGTGTTTATAAGGCAAAGCATCAATAAATTGGGTCAGCACATGAATCTTCAGAGGGAAGAAAGAGGGAGAGCAGAAAGAACACCCTAGATAGCATCACCACAGGGGCCAGGCAAGGCATGTGATGCCCTCGGGACTTCCAGCATCATAGATTGATGTTTTCAGAAAGGAAAATCCATTTTTTTTCCCCATTAGAAGTAACAATGAAAATATTACTTTGATTGAAAATGTGCAACCAGGCCTGACTTACAGTTTGCCCTGCTGCATTCAAGCTTTACATCAGAAGGCTGTAAACTGTTATAACAGAAAATAATAGCTGGGTATGTTTACTCTCCCAAAACCATGCTTCATTTATTTACCTGAATACATTATCACATACACTGACCATTGTCACTGCTCAGTGAGGCAAGCAGACAAAAATGTGGAAAATAAACATCTACGCAGATTTCACCAGCAGATAAGTTATTAATTCCTGCATAAAACAATGAAGAAATACCAGTATATACGACAATAACTACTCCTGAATTCTTGATAGTATTATTAAATAAAAGCAAAAGGTACAACATGCAAAACACCTGCTTCATGCTAATTTGCAATATCAAATTAAAAAGCCTGTTAGAGCCAAAGCAATCTTGGCTTGTGATAGTAGTAATTCAATGCGAAATTTCCAACAACATTCAAATACTTCCAAGAAAACAGAGGAAAGATTTCAATTCAATGGCCAAAAAAAGAAAATAAGGAATTGATGTAAGGGATTTGTTTTCACTGAAGTTATTGAAATGAGCTGTATGCAAGAACTTATTAATGTCACAATATTCCATTAAGAACTTATTCTTTCCTCGTTTACATAATGCTAGCAATTATAGGGATATGCTGGTCCAAAACTCAGCACAACAGAAATTAAGAGCTGTTTGCCATGTACTGGAATTCCATATGAAGGCACAGAGTTTAGATGAGAAATATTTACATTTTTCTTATTGAGCCCAAGAGCTTGGAAAGTAAAATAATAAACAACTAACTTCTGAAACTACCTAAATCAGGCTTTATTACAAAGGCTCCATACACACAAGTTCTGTAGCTAAAGAGGAGTCTGGAAAGTCTGATGCTAGAGCCATGTAAGAATGTTCATGTAAGAATGGCACCAGCCCAGGTAACCCACAGGAAGATCACAACAGGAGCTGCCCTGCTTTGCTGCCCACATCTGGGTTACCAGCACTCTGCATCCTAAATCGCCAGAGAATGAGGGGTACTTCAGAACAGTACACTGAAAGACTCCACGGGTCTTTTTTAATAAGGCTTGCTAAAAGCAGGTGTTACTGCATATTTAGCAAACTGGGGTGAGACAGCCCTTGCCAGGCACCTCAAAGCGGTTAGCTGTAGGCCAGAGCCATAACTCCACTGCAGATCAGAGGAGATTCTCCAGATGGTCGCACCTGCCATTTCAACAGTTTGACTTCACTGGTATATGGGTGCAATTTACACCATAGAAACGCTCCCCCCAAAAGTATTAAGTGTAATCTTACAGAAGTGAGACTCAGTTCTTCTGAATCCTACAAAAAAACAAGGAAGGTGAGGAGGGAAAAAACACAGACAGATAAGACAGCTCTCCTTCATTCACATCTCCAGGGAACTTCGGTCCTGGCAAAATTTGACCGAAGGTCAGTTAGAGGGGAATGGGGTACATCGACCAGTCTCCCACCTTCAGACAAAACTCAAAAATTTGAAAAGCAAAAGGAACAAAAAGCTTATGGAAGAGAGTCAGGGAGATCCAGTTCACAGGCAGACACTATTTAGATGAAACCATTCTTCACTGGATAGCCAATATGCACCAAAGGTTATACTGATAAGAACATAAAAAAATAGTTTCAAGGAGTGTTACTTGTTCACAATACTGCTGTTTCACCTTTTGAAAACCATGTAATTAATTACATTTAGTTGCTTATATTTCAAAGCTACTCTCTCTTTCATTATATAACTCTTGTGTGTGGAGTTACAACACATTTGACAGAATGTTCTGTTACTGCAAAGTAATAGATGTATTCAAACTTTAAGAACTCATTTAAGTAACTTGCAACTTTCTTTTCATCATCACTATTAAGGCTCGCTCCCCAACTAATACCATAGCCTCCAGCTTTAGTAGGTCAAACACTAAGAAGAAAAAAAATCCATGTAGATACAACCTGTAACCTACAAACCCTACTGTGCCACTCTAAAGCAGCTAACACATCATATTATCTATCCTTACATGAAGTACTACAAGCAGCTCACCCACAACCCCTTAAAAAAGCCACAACAACTGAAATACAAGTGATACCTAAGGAACTGTGTACCCTGCATTCACCCTCTTGGAACACTCACTTTGGCTGTTCTCCTCCATCACTCTGCTCCCTGAGACAGAAGCTCTAGCTTCTACCTGCCTCCTTTTGCCTCCTTGAGCTTGATTGATAATCCAGCTCAGCTGACTTCACTAAAAGACAACACCAGAAGCTCAGCAGGAGAAAGGCTACAGCCACAGGCAGGCAAAAAAAAAAAAAAAAAAAGAAACCCCAAACCAAACAGATAGTCTATGTGCCATTCACACTGCACCCCCATCACATATCTTATCCCCTTACAGCAGCGGTGTGTTCCCCAGCTGAACCAAAACTGCAAGGCTCTTCCTGATGGACCTAAAATGTCAACTTGCTAAACTAGGTTAAAATAAACTGAACTTTAGCTTACTGCATAGAGATGAATCAAACTCAATTTCCCAAACAGAACTGCATGGACTTGCTATCGAGCAGCAGTGGGAGGCAATGGCACATGAGGAACCAGTGTCACTGTTCTCATAGTCAACTGACCAGATGCCCTTTGACTGAGCTGATCTTGAAGAAAAAGTGGAAAAAGATGGAAAGCCTTGCTTCTGGCTCCATAGCAAAATGTTTTGCTATGATTAAGTACACCTGTACTTGAAGGATCCAGGGCGACATAATAGCTTTCATGGGAATCAAAGTGCTGCACCTACAGTGAGCTGTACCTCTGAACCCTGGTACTAAGAAGTCCCGTAGGTAAGCAGGTCTTGCTCCTTCATAAAGGTACAGAGCAGTCCATCAGATCATGGCCCTGTTGGCTCTTTTTTGTCACCATTTTTTTTTTTCCCCATTGGAAAAGCAGAGACATCCCTCGTGCAAAACATGGTGATGCTGTAACAGTGCACAGAAGTGCTTCAGGGGAGTGCAGAGCACAAGGCTCTGCAGAAGCACCTACTGAGGGAACAGTGCTGGATGGAGCCCATGGGGGGTGGAAAATACTTTTTTGGGGGAAAGAAATACTTTAATGTTGCTTAATCCAGGGGAAAATAGGCCAGCATGATTAGCACTGAGATGATTCTGTGGAAAGGTGGTGGGGGTAGCAGAAGCACATGCCCTACTTCACTGCTACTGCTCTCCCGCTCAATGACTGAGCCCTGCTAAGGACCATAAAAACCAGGGGACTCTCCTGCCCAAAGACAAAATCAGCAGCCTGGAGCATCCCTGCCTGATAACCTGAAGACCACTGAAGTGGCTTGTCCCTTCCTCCAGACTTCCCTCAACCTTAGAGAACCATCAGCGGTGCTCCGTGGGCCCGGGGGCCGCCCTGGTCCCAGGACCACCAGCTCCGTTCAGCCTTCAGGGCACGCAGCTGACTGCGCAGCTAACGGCGGCGGGAGGGGGCCGATTACCCTGCAGCATGCTCGTGGATTATCACAGCCCACAGGATCTCGGATTAAAAATAAAGCCTGTTCCTCCGGAAGAAGCGGAGGAGAGAGCTTTCTGCGCTGACCTTGCTCCGCGAGGGGCTGGGCGTGAGGGGAAGCGGGCGGCCGGCTGCTCTCCAGCCCAGACAATGACAGAGCAGAATCGCTGCTCCCAGCCTGGGCGCACAGACCGTGCTTACACTTTGCAATGCTATTAGTGCAGATTCCTCTCTCTGCTACCACTTCTTAATTTTTTTTTTTTTTTTTTTTAAATTTTGCAAACCTTTGTGGAACAGACGCCCTCTCCTTGCCCCAGTTGGAGCTGCAGTAGAATGAAAAGGGGGGTGGGAAGGAGGGAGGAGAGGAGGGGAAAAAAAACCCCTTTTGGTTGAGGTTTTCCTGTTACTATCACTGTAGCGTTTATTTAGCCAATCTCCTAACTATGACGTGAGGAAGGCAGGAATCATGGCTCGCTCATAATATTTAACACACCCACTGAAAGCTGGAGCTGCAGAGCTACTAGTCCAACCAGTCTCCAGAATTCAGTGTAGCTGAAAGAGGTTTTCACTCTGCACCTGCCAAAGATCTCTCCCCCCTCTTCCCTTCTCTCCCCCCTTCTCTCTTCCTTTCTCTCTCTCTCTCTAAAAGGCAGATCTGTAAGACCCAGCAGAGATCAAAGACGGGACCTCTTTGCTAAAAAGAACCTCTACTGATTTATATTAGTTTCTTTCCTCTAATCCTTCCCCCCCCCTTTCTTTTTTTTTTTTTTTTTTTTTTTCTGTGCCATATTTAACCTTTATGTTGCAGTTGTGCCATCAGACAGTTTTGCAGCCAAAAAAAACCAACCCAAGCCAAAGCAAAAGCCCAGCTCGGATACAGCAGCCACCCAGACTTGATCTCAGTTGAACATACTAATCTCTCCCAAGCATTGGACGCAATGGATGAAGAAACTGGAACCGCTCTAAGAAAATTATTTTCCAGCCAATGTTCTTAAACAGTCTCAGAGAAGAGAGGGAGCAAGAGCGAGCGGGAGAGCGCTACTGCTGCATCACTGGTCAAATTCAAAGGAAGGGAGTCAGCGTTTCCAGCACAGCCAAATATTATGGATGATTTTTTTTCTTCTGTCGCCTTTCCGTACAGGTTTTCTTAATATTATTCTTCCCCCCTCCTCCTCCCCGTCTTTTTTTTTTTTTTTTTTTATAAATTACATTTAATCAGAGCTAGTGTCTGATGCCGGTTTCTCTTCCAGAACCAGTTTTCCCTATTTGTTGTGATCCCTGTAATAAAAAGAGAGAGAAATCGTGAACAGATGGCTTTATATATTGCAATGCCGTTGGCATTGTTTTCCTATTGATTTTAAAGGCTCGGTCCGGTGCTCCTGTCTTTATTTTTTTCCCCCTTTTATTTTTTTTCCCTCCCCCTCCTAAGTTCTTGATGATACTGAGAAATGAGGACCTATTGTTTTTAGTCTGTTTATTTCTCGGCGCCTATGGAGATAACTTTATTGACTTGATCGCTCGCTTCCCGATCCGAACGGAGAAAGCCAAAGCCCCGGGGTGGGGGCTGGAAGACCCACGCCCGCCCGGGCTTTTTCCGCGAAAGCGCTCCCGACCGACCCCGCCGCCTCCCCTCCCTCCCCCTCCCCCGGTAATTTATTAGCCGCCCCGGCCATGAAAATGCTCCTGGTCCGCAAGTTCCGGGTGCTGATCCTCATGGTGTTCCTCGTCGCCTGCACCATGCACATCATGATCGACCTGCTGCCGCGGCTGGAGCGGCGGGGGACCGAGGGCCGCCCCGGCTGCTCCTGCCCGCCGCCCGCCGCCGCGCCGCCCCGCGCCGCCCCGCGCTGGCCCAGCAAGCACACGCTGCGGATCCTGCAGGACTTCAGCGCCGAGCCGGGCTCCAACCTCTCCTCGCAGTCGCGGGAGGCGGCGGAGCGGGCGGCGGGCGGCGGAGCGGGCGGCGGAGCGGGCGGCGGCGGCGGAGCGGGCGGCGGCGGCGGCGGCGGGGGGGCGGCGGCGGCGGCGCGGACGCGGCGGCTGATCGGCCCCGGGGCACCGCGCCCGCCGCCGCCCGCCGCCGCCGCCCCGCTGGCCGCCCTCTTCCAGCACCCGCTGTACCGCGCCGCCCTGCCCCCGCTCGCCGACGGCGACCTCCTCTTCAATGTCAACAGCGACATCAGGTTCAACCCCCGGGCGGCCGAGCAGCCCGAGTGGTGAGTGCCGCGGCGGGGGGGGCGGGACGCCCGGCCCGGTTTGGCTCGGCGGGGCTGCGGGCCGGGCGTGCGGTTCGCCCCGGGGAGGCGGGGGGGTGTGCGGAGACCCGGCGGGGTGCCGGGCGGTCGGTGTGGAAACGTGGCGCGGCGCTTCCCGGGGCGGCTGCTGCCTTCCGCCGGCGGTGGGGGCTTTCCCCCGCGCCCGCAGCAGAACCGATGTAACGGCCGGTTCGGAGAAGCGGGGGGTTAAGCGGAGCGAGTCACCGGGAAAAGAGCAGTCCTACACAGGCTTGACCGGTGGTGTTCCTCCGACAACAACAACAACAACAAAAGCCATGAAATACAGAATAAACACAGGAGCAGGAGATGGCTGCAGCACTGGGGCCAGGGGGCCGTATGCCCCGGTGTCCCGTCTCCAGCTGTAGCCAGAGGCAGATGCTCCCAGAAAAGCAGCGCAAGAAGGAGGGGGAGCGCACAGTGAGCCTCCCTCGGCGGTACCTTCCTGGTCTCCCACTCAGAGGCGTAGGGGCTAAGCAGTGAGACCAGGCAGTGAGTAATACATTAACTTTTCTCAAAAGCGGGCTGTAGCATCACAAAGGCATTCATGCTAGCAGCTATTTCAGCCTTCGGGATCTGATCTGTGCTAGGTTTTTCATCCTCAATTAATTCCGAGTGTCCTAGCACCTCTGCTGCTCTCCAGCCTTCAAAGCAGTTAGTTGCCTCTGTGAATCGTATGCCCTGTTGGCTTGTAAGAAATGCTGAGAAATTTCAATGACTGAAAAATCAAAAGGCTTGTCTAATACAACAGCACCCTCTTCCAAACACACTGACATTGTAATGTTTAAACAGCTGCATTGTACCGTGCAAAAGCTCTGTCAAGCCACGGAGCAGCCAGCATGATCTAAACCTTTAGAAAGAGAGGATAAATATTTCTGATTTCCGCCCCATGAGCATGTGAATTGTCCAGGCCCTTTCCATCTAATAATCAAAACTGACTGTGAAGTGAAATAATCTGAAAAAGTTCTGGTTTCTCTGAGAGGGAAAAAAAAGAAAAAAGAGTCACAAATGTATGAACATCTGGAGATGACTAAAAACACAGAGGACTTCTGGATCGAAGATATGCGATAGTGTATTCAGTAGGTGAAGAGTGAAATTATCATTGATGTCCACAATGCAGCTGCCTGTTGTACATATTTTCTTTAGTGGCTGAAGCCAAAGTTCACAGAACTAACATGAGATTTAGGAGTTAAAAGTCATTTTTAACAATTCTTTTCTGTAATAGTATCCTACTGCTAGGAAAGAGGCAAAACCATCCAGAGTTATTCTTTAGCAAGCAGTTCAGAGTGATCCAGTTTCTTCTCATTCTCTCCATTTAAAAAAGAGCAGAAGAGAGAGTGGGAGCATTTTGTACAACAGGTCAGGTTACTGCTGTGCTCTCAGTTTCCAGACCCAGGTCCTTGTTAAATAAAGGTTCAGGATGATGCTGTTGTTTGGGTCAAACTTGTAAAAGATGTGTGCAACATAATACAACCTAAACACAATATAAAACTTGCAGCTCTGTGTTTCTGCTATATAAGGGCCTCTGCTAGTGCTCAGTGATGTCACTCTGACTTCCATGGACTTTAAATCAGGCATGATAAGTGGAGGTGAAAACCCATCTCCCCCTTGGCCCTGGGTGGGAGCAGGGTCCTGCTGTGCAGCTGGCACCGGGACAAACCTGGGACTGCTCCCACCTCTGAAGTGCTTTGCCTTTCCAAGTTGTTGCGTTTTGAAACTCTGTTTCTTGATGCCTGTTACAAACTGAACATGATTTCTTTCTCCTCATTTGTGGGTTTTTGTTGTGTTGTTCTTTTTTTTTGGTGGTAGGCAAAATGAAGATAATGAAGAATTTTTGCCAACTGGAGAAACCTCCATAGACTCCTACCCAAACTGGTTAAAATTCCACATTGGCATTAATCGGTACGAGTTGTATTCCAGACATAATCCTGCAATTGAGGCTTTACTACAAGACCTGGTCTCCCAAAAGATAACCAGTGTTGGTATGTTCAGATATATATAATATTTTTTCATTATTTGCTCATTGTTCAGGATCTCATTGCTGTTTGAATATTAATATTTTGCATGGCTTCTCTCTGGTGTGCCTACAACATTGCTTCCCGACTTCTGTGCTTGCTTTGCCTGTTAAACGTAAAGAGATATTGCCAGCTCTGTATTACCTGAATAATTGCAAAGTCTGCCAGCAAGGCAAACCCCATTCATTTTGGAGATCTTTTAGTCACGATCAGGCTGGAAAGTGCCCTATTTCGTTATTTATAATAAATATGATAATAAAAAAAAGGATGGCAAAACCCAGGTAGCATCTTGCACAAGTTAGATTTGTATTATTAGCTGCTTATTATTTAAAAGGCTGTGCCTGGCACCACTTGTCTTCCCCAGGAAGGCAGCTGACCTGCAGCCCTGCAGCGATGGCTGCGGGAGCATCCGACGCTGCGGGGCTCTGCGGCTCGGCAGAACTGCAGCTTCCCTGGGCACTGCACAGGGAGCTCTAGGCAAGCCAGCCTCCCGCTGAGCAGAGTTCAGCTCTGTTTATTCTGCTTGTAAATCCACGATGGGGATATGCCCATGTCAACCTTTGGCTCTGGTTAAACAAGGTGACGCAGTTTGGGGCTTTTCTCTAGGGCTGTTTAATGACAACGTTTGTCTCCTTGAATTTAGCTGTGTTGCTGCACAGGGAAAAAAAACCCCACAACCCCAAACGAAAGCCCTGGGATACTAAACAAATGCACACCCTGTGGTTTGCAGAGGTAGAGAGCTGCAGCACAGCCAGCGGTTTCCGTTGGCCGCGCAGAAAATGAAGTTACTTGCGCTGACCACAAAGTTGCTAAGTCCGTTTCAGAGGGATGAAATAGCAGGAGCTCTGTAAAAGTGCTGATGGTGTGTTGGCACCGTGGGATGAGGTCAGCAGGTCTTTAACCCTGCAAGGCAAAAATTCCCCTGGCTTCAGCAGGAAATGGCCTGGGCGAGAATAGCACGAGCAGCCCTAAGCTTTACATTTTCCATCGTGTGAATCACAGTGGCTGCTCAGCCAGGAGTAAGGGAGGGCCTCGGTCATCAACAGTGGGCTGATTTAGCTGATCCGAATGGCGTAGGTGTAAAATTCAGGATGCCACAGGAGAGCTTCACCTCTGTGAATTGAGCTGCCCGGTGGCTGTACTCAGCACACAGCTCTGCTCTGAGCTCTGCTGGGGCAGGGTTTTGAACAAAGCAGCTTTTGGTACCCAGGTGCCATCCCTGTTGGGTTCAAGGGTTCGGTGGTCACCTAGCTCATGAAAGATGACAAACACAGACTTGTTTATTAACCTGTAATGGGTTTTCTGTCCTCAAAACTCTGGATCGGAGTGATTCATTAAGGAGCTCAGGTTTGACAGTTCAGCCATGTATTTTGCCTTCTCTAGCTCAGATGTGACACTGCAGGTCGCAGCAGACACTGCCCGTGCTCCTCCAGCCTGTGCTGGAGGGTGACAAGGGCACTGTACAGACATGGCCAGAGTGATTTTCTCCTTACCACAGCCCTCACCTTTCCTGACCCCTCCTCTCCATACCAACCAATTTCTGGAATATTAGTGGCACGTGCGAATGGGGATTTATAACACGTGTTTATGTTGCTTTTTTTGAACCCATCCATCAAGGAGCAAAAGATGCAGTCTGTGCCTTTGCCTGTCCCCCATAGAGAGCAGCAGTGCCCCAGGCAGTGACCAGGCTGTCCCTAGCTCTGTAGAGGTGATGCTTAACCAAACCATCCCCTGGTTCATCTACTGAGGTTTACACAAAACTCATTGGCCATAGTGGTGTTTTGTACTGCATGGCTGCTAAGTGTATCGATCTCTGTTTACCTCTTCAACACTGTAGAGCTCAAGCCACGTTGTCTATGCAGGAGGAGAACAGTGTTTGCAGCAAACTTGGCAGCATTCGAGCCATGAAATCTGTCACTTCTGCAGAGCAAAGGGATGGTTAAGGTTATGTAGGGATGTAGCAACTGGTGGGAGAAAAAGGGCAGTAGGAATGAGAAACAGTAGTTTAGTACCCACTCTTCACTTGATCTTATGGGCTTGATCTTCACTTGTGCTTCTGGGCATGTTGCTTAACCTCTATGCTTCAGTGACCCTAGCAGCAAAATGGTTATAATAAAAAATAGGAGTGAAATCCTGACCCTGGTGACGTAAGTGGAAGTTTGGTCTTATACTTCCCTGGGGCCATGATTTCATCTAATATGTCATATAGATGTGTCATGAGGTTTCCATTAATTATGATTCTGATAGAGCTTTTAGATCGATGGGAGGAAAGGCCCATAGGACCACAGAGGAAGATTTATGATTGTTATTAGCAATTTTCTATGCGATTGTCTCTCTGTTTATATTTGAACAAGACTCTTCAGAGCATGATAAGGCTTCTTATGCCCCTAACAAGAACACAGAGCCATGGTTTATATCAATGATTCTGTATAATTCCCATAAACTAAAACATGAGGTACATTTGGTATTGGTATTGGTCACTGTGGGAACTGACAGGGAATGATTCCTATATGTAAATCCCAGTCTAGAATCAAGCATATGGAAATACAAGGGTACTTTTGTCAATGTAGAGGTGCCACGATCTGAATTTTGCTGGTAACATCCACTGCCTGCCCCTGTGGGGATTCAGGAGCTTTGTCAGGTTGAAAGCAAAAAAGAACATATTGTTAATATACTTTTTTAAAAAATGATTATTACGCACTGCAGCATCTCTATTTTATTGGAGTGTTTAAAAATATATGTTTTAAAATAATACTTGCCAGTTTTCAGCTTTACTGCAGAGCAGCAGCAGGAATTCAAAAGCATGTAAGCTGATTAATAAAGAGTAATATATTTGACCAAAGGACATTTATAGGGCTGTTACATTCTTTTGTATATTCCTGCATACCTTCTAATTTGTCTGGGGTTTTTTCCTTACGGTCAATTTTTGTTGTTTTGCTTTTTATTTTATGTTTTTTAAGGCAGCTGCAAAGATGCCAGGTTAGAAATATAAAATAAATGGAAACCTTCACAATGCCCAATGTTCAGGCTTCTTTCTGCAAGGAGGACAATTAAATATACAGGCTTACATGCATTAGATGAAATGGGATATTGCTTTATCCAGTTTCTTCCAAGTGTTCTGATTTGCTTTGGCTCTAATAGAATTAGGTGATTTGCTGTGCAGATTCTGGATACCTACAGTAATTAGATCCAAACTGCAGCTAAACAGCTTCCTTAGCCACATCGTAATTTCTCTGCTCAGCCTGCATTATTTATGGAGGACAGTGGTGACCAGATTGATCCCCTGCCGTCTATCAGAACTGCTCACACGACTCTGTAATGTGCAGTGTTATTTTAAAATGAAAACGGTGACAGAAGCAATTCCCAGGAGCAGGGAGCACCAAGGTGACATTTTCTTGATGTTAAAGTTTAAATGGAACAAATCCATGGATGGGAAGGAGCATTACATTCAGTTCCCACAGTGACACCTAGAGCTGGCCTTGAAAAGAACAGGGTTACCCAGAGCTTTCAAGCTGAGGATGTATTCTGTGCTCTGCTCAATATATATATTTCCTATTCGTTTTGTTCAGCATAAAGGAATAGCTCTTAATTTGATTTAATTCACTGAAAATTTCCTCTTGCCATAAATAGGAGCCTAGAGAGAATTGTTTTTCCACTGAGCACTGAAACCCAGTTTTCAGAAGCAGCACATGCACAAGCAATTGCACATTTCCTTTGCCTTTCATAACTGTTTATTGCATGCATAAATAACCGTAGTTAGCTATTTTCTTGCATATTTACAAGATGTCTGTGCATAATTGTGGCAGCACTGTCAGCAGTTTAACAACAAATATGGCCTCGTGCATTCTAGAGCCAGTGGGGTCTTGATCTTGCTTGTCCTGCTGTCCAGAGGTTCTGTGCTGTGGGATTGCCTGTGAGCAGAATAGGATTTTGTAATTCCTATGTTTAGTTGGGTTTTATGTTTTTAGTCTTTAAATTCTCTGATTGGAAAGGTTTGGAAACATTACCTGACTGAGTTAATTTCTGAACCTGCAATGCCTTCAGTTTGTACAGGCAGTAATTAGAAAGCAAGCATGCAAGATTACTCACGCAGTGAATAAATGCTGCAATTAACTAAGGTGGACTCTACTTCAAGTCAGGAAAAAAAAAAAAAAAGAAGAAAAAGGCAAGACGGTGAATATTGAACATAAATTCTGGCGCTAAAGGAAATTATAAAAATCTCATCCAAAGGAAGGGGGAAAGTGCTGTTGAGAACGCATGAAAAACATAATGAAATGTAGCACCATTGATTTACTGTATAAGAAAACAATGAATCTGCCAAGAGTCAACAGATTGATTTAATGTACAATTCCAGATGAAAGGAGGGGACTTTAAATGTACAACAAAGCCTCTGAATGATTTCACAGATCTCTTTCCCTCCAGAAGTCTTTTACTCTCTTGACTAAACCAAGAAAGGCCTTTAAAAACAAGTTAGTAGAATTTCTCGAATGAGAACAAATTAAGAGATGATGAGGGCTTGAATTTGTTTTGAAATATGTTCTTTACAGCTTGTACAGGTCCATGTCTCTAGCCTGGGGCAGAGTATTACTTGTTAAAGCCAATCAACACATTTATGTTAGATTTAAACTTGATCTATAAATAGGCACCCAAAATGGATCTGAACATCCTCCATTTCAGATGTTTACTGCATCCC
This sequence comes from Athene noctua, assembly GCF_965140245.1. Classification (NCBI taxonomy): domain Eukaryota; kingdom Metazoa; phylum Chordata; class Aves; order Strigiformes; family Strigidae; genus Athene; species Athene noctua. The sequence continues at coordinate 10,102,964 of NC_134051.1, read as the reverse complement.
AGGCTTTGACTGGATCTCACTTCTTGGGCATTAGCATTGCACAATTAAATACATTTTAAAATGTTTGTTGGATTCTGAACCAAAAGCCAGGTTCGGAGGTCCTGCTGGGACTCATTCTCCATCAGATGGCCGTATGGTCTAGACAAGCCAGTAGGATGAGGGCTATCATGCATCAAAACAGTGGAGCTGGAAAGACAGACCAATTCAAATTCCAAATCCTTTTGGGCCATATTCCTTTGGGCAACATTGTGTCTCTTTTAGGAATTAGTACCAGATGCTAGACAGAAACCCTGTACCATACAGTTATAAAAAGATGATTGACAGATGATAGGTAGTGCATCTTTTATACTGGATGGTGCCCATGGGTCAGGAAGGGAATTCAGGTCTTGTGTTGGTGAGGGGACAAGGCAGGGAAGTAGTAGACATGGCATGTGGCCATGACAACAGGCTCATAGAGGTAAATGGAGTAGAGATTTCTGGAGGCTTGATCCAAAATCTATCAGAAAAAACAGAAGGAATCCCACTAATTTCACAAGTCTTTGGACAATATTCTAATCCCACATACACTCAAGCAAAAAGATATCTCAGGGAATTACACTCGAGCAAAAAGATATCTCAGGGAATTTTTTGCAAAGTCTCCTGAAGTAGGAAGATTTTTGATCACAGCCAAAAGCCTGGGTTAACAGGAAGGGTTAATGCTGCTTTCCATTTTCCTTCTACTTTGGGGGAGAGAAGAGAGGCTCTGAGTTGCTGAAAGATAAAAAGTAATGATGGTATTGGGATTTGTTTTTAACACTGTGCCAGTACATCCAGGAGCTGTATGAGACTTGATTTGAGGTACCTGCTGGGAGCTAGTGGTTTTATAAAGTCTTTTACAGAGCTGTTCATGACCTGTGATGTTACAGTATATTCAGAAACCTTAAAAAAATAAGTGAATTCAGAGTGTGACTAGTGGTTCCCTTGGAGTCAGTATAGCCTTATGTTGCAAGGCCGCCTTAAAAATACCTAAGGCTGCGGATCATAGACATGACAGATTGCAATGGTGTAGCACCCTCTGATTTCTTGGAAAATTGTATATGCTGCTTCTGGGTATTATAAATTCTTCAGAAGTGTTCCTGTGAGCAGTAGGTGAAAGCACAAGAACATCTCCAGATGAGCAAACAGTGTTTGTTTCGGATAAGTTCCTGGAAGATGACAGGGCTCCCACTCTTTGGCCATAATGGCCAGAGGGACATGTTTAACTGAGGTCTGAGCAGGAAAGGGTGTTCCTGAAGGAATATAGCTCAGAAAATAAGAGGGAAGCCAGTACACAGATGTAACGCTAAATTAGGACAAGGGAAGTAATCTGACCTAGAGGTCTGAGTGAACCATCTCCAATGAGATCTGCTCTTTTCTGGCATTGCCACCCCCAAAATTTGGGCACCCTGGACTGTTCCCAAATCTGCTAAATTTAGAGGTGCATGAAGGGTCTTGTTGAGTTCAAAAGGGCAGTCTAAGGTCAGGTGTCTCACTCTCTGCAGGGATTGCAATGATAGACTCTGGCTAGTCTGGACTTGAAGGGTGGCTTTGAATCACCTCCAGCCTGGCCATCACATCTGCATCACTGAACAAGCAGCCAAAGTGGGAATATGCTAGTCCAGATGATGTGGGGGGAAGCCAACATGGATCTCTGGCACGGTTTGTTGTCCATGCTGCATGTGGCTTCCAGCATGCCCTGCTGTAAGGCACAATGGGACACCATTCCCACCAATGTCACCCTCTGTTTTGGGGAGATCCAAAGTTTACTCCTAGCACCAGTGGAGGGACAACATGCCAGCAAAACTTGTGTTTGGTTGAGGCTACTATTGTAACCAATTAAGGCAATACAATAAGATGGATCTAAAAAGACCAAGGGGATGCTTTTGTCTTCAGCTCAATTCCTTCTGACAGGAATCCAGGCCTTTGTTTCTCATGGAAGAATTATTATGAATTGTTAATCTTCTTCATACATTTCCCTGCATGGTGATGACACACTTGTTGGGTTCAGCTGCTAACAAAATCATTATCTGTCAAGTGGCTTCAATTTGCTGAGAAACCAGTCTTAGTGTATCTGAAACTTTGTGCTTAGAAAAGGGCATGCTGGAACATCTTTTTTTCTTCTTCATTGCATTGCTGTTATTTCCCAGATTCCTGGCTTCCCAGCCATATCTCAAAAGAGGGTCTATCCATTGCTTTTCTCTGATGGACTTACAGGATCTTTGGTATATTTTGGACATACATGTCTCACAGAGGAGAGGGAGCCAATATCTAAGCCCTGAGCTCCTCAGAATTGCATGAAGTATAAATTACATCAGTTTTGGAGAAGAAACATTTGGTCTTCATTTGGTGTGAGCAGTCTGCAAGCAGCTGTGTTGAGGCCAGTGGGCTGGGAAGTTGTGTCTGACAAACAGAAGGCATTTCTGTCCTTTGGCACTGAGGTTGATATTACTGACCTATATGGAGATAGCCCACTCAAACAGGGGTGCAAATACAGGTTGTGCCTTAATGAGCTGTGCAAATCCTGAGCCTTCAGCAGCGGCTGGGCAGGGAAGGTGGTGGGAACTGGTCCTGGGCATGGTCGTCTTTCCTACGGACATGGGGCAAGGGCAGCTCCAGCTGCCTGTTTGCTGTCCAGAATAACCAGGAGTGTTTCCAGAGTGCATAGCTGGGCTCTAATGGTCCTAGGGCAGCAGAGGTAGGTGTTTGGTCAGAAGATTGCTGCTTCTCATTGCCCTCAGGCTCCAGGCTGGGTATGAAAAGGCTTACTGCTCCTTCTTCCCTCAGGCGCAGATCAACTGACCTGTTCTGCACAAGAGAGGGAGTTTAATATGTGAAAGCCATGTGCTTCTGCTTTACCTGTTCAGTGCAAATTATTTAATGCCCTTTAATTTCTAATTATTTATTTGTTCCGTTGGGATAAACTGGAAATGCAAGAGAAGGCTGAGGTCAGCAAAACAGCAAGGCAGGAGGGATTTTATTCTTGGAGAAGTATAATTATACTGACCAGATTTGCATAGCACTTTGTTGCAAAAATATAGATTACAAGTGCTGAAAGAGAGCTGGTGACCTATCAGCAATATGTCACAGAGATGAATAATTAAAGGGATGTGCAGCTAATGGCATTGGTTAGAGAAAAAACATGTACAAGCTATATAGATGGAACAAGGGCAGCTCTAAGCCAAAATTTACAGATCAAGGTAACCTGACATTTATGTAGTTCTTCAGCTGCCATGGGTTTTGTCAGAACTGTAAAGAAAGGGATTGATTATCTGGTCATTTGTAGGAAGCATTTTTAAAGGGCTGACTCATCCACACAGACTACTGCCATGGCCTGCCTCTCCTAACACAGAAGTGAGTTAAGGAGTCAGGGTGTGGGTCATTTCATTTATTCAGAACAGTTTTGATTGAGATGGTAAAAAAGCAGCTGGTTTGCCAAAGTATATATTTATCTTTTTAAGTAGCCTTATCATCAAGTAAAATGCATTTTTATGAATTCTTATATATATATATAAAAATTGCTCTGACTTTAGAAACACTATAATCTGGCTGTTAACATGATATTGTCCAAATTGCTCAGACTGGTATGAATAAATGTCGGTGTTAAATTTCCATTAGCTCTCAGCTGGGAAGTGAGCACATCTAATGTTTGAGCAAAGATGGCCCTCAGTGTGAAGTGTGGACCATAGTCCTTGCTGTCTCCACGTGCCCTCTCCTACCCTTTCAGCAGAGCCAGCGACCGGCTCTGCACAGCTCTCCTCTCCTGTACAAACCACCTTGGGATCCTTTGAAGTTAATGGATGAGCTTGGATACATATCCATTGTGCATAGAGGAGATGGATTTACATATCTCTACTGCCCAGCAACAATTATTAGAATTGCAGCAGACATCAGACATTGCTATAGTTTCTTCTCATAGTTTTAATTAAGATGTCTACTGCGCATTGGACTGTAACATCCCAGCTGCAGTTATCTTTGAAAGCATCCCATCTCCTTTCCCAGTGTGTGTCCCTTGTTAAAAGGAACTCCAAAAGTGATGGAGATTCCATCGTGACTCCACTGAAGATGGAGAAAACAAGACTGCAATGGTCTGTTCAGTTAGAGTGCTTATGGAGCCCATAGTGGCCAGTTGAAGAAGACCAAAGACGTGTCAGGGAGTACAATCCATTTATAGTCCCGGTCGGCAGCTCAAAGCCCTCCCCTGTACTCTGCACCCCCTGAATAATCTGTTGTCCGGTTAGGATCACCCTACTTGGTGCTCAGATACTGCAGTGCTGAGTCTAATATAGAGCAAAACATAGGATTTTGTTTCAAGGAAGCTGAATGTAAGTAGATCCACATTGTAGGATTTTAAAGCGGTTTTGTTTTTCCCACAGCAATGAAATCAGGAGGCACCCAGCTGAAGCTGATCATGACGTTCCAGAACTACGGACAAGCGTTGTTCAAACCAATGAAGTAAGTAAAAAACAGTCTATGTTGTAAAGTGAAATTGTAGTGGATTATCCTGTTGCTATTTTCTAAGCCATTAAAAGTTTTCTGTAATATCTCTCAAGGTTAATGTGACTGGTTCCCTAGGCTTGCTGCTGAATGTAGAGCTTCAGGGTCTGTTGAGACCTTGCCCCGGTAGACTGGTCTTTGAAGAGATGCTGAGGAGGCTTCAGATACATTACAGTCTTCTCAGGAATGTTTTTCACTCTGATCTCTGTGAAATCTCCCATCATAAATACAGGATGTTTTCAGCATTTCTTGCTTATGTAAACTTACTCTGCAGGTCTGAGCTTTATCTAGAGTCAGTGCTTCTCTGGAATACGGCCAGACAAGAGAGATGGTTCAGAACAGCTTTGGAAAGATCTAAATAGTATTTGTCTGATAAATTATAATTTAATCTGTTGATTTATTGTTGTTTGTATTTAAAGGGTTGTATTAGTCATTTGGCCATGGCTATGCTGACTCTGTGAAAACGAGTTTATCTGAGTGGTACTGCAAGGTAATGAATCTAGAGAGAGAGGGAAGGACTAGGATGATGCAGCCTTGATTTGTGCCTGCCCAGATCCCATTGAGATGAGGGAAGTTATTCAGATACAAAGCAGATGTAAATGAGTTCTGAATCCTGACTTGTATGTTTGTGTTGTAATAAGGAAAATGACTCTGCTTACTGTAGAGGGTTTAGGAAAGACACTTGGCGCTGTGAAATGTTTAATGAAGCTACTCAGTATCTGTGTCAAGGGTACTACTAGAATAATAAATTCATTTCCCTCTTTTGTTCCCACTGTAGGGAAGTTCAGTTAATTTCCTCTAAGATGGTCCATAAAAGACTAAAGTAACCGAGAACGAGTGGTTTGGAATATGTCTTGGCATTGTGTTACAGCTGTAGTGGGGAGCACAGCTCAGGGGGTAGGAGACTGCAAAAATCCCTGTTTCACTATAGATTTTGCTGTAGACTGACCTCAGACAGGTACAGATTTGACTTGATCATATCTGACTTCCAGTAAGGCCAAATAATTGGTCCCACTTTCCTTCATCCCAAGTTTGAGCAGGAACCCTCCTTATGTGCGTTTGTCCTGGGAATCACAAGGAAATCCTATGAACTCCTGGGCAGCACAAGGAATTTTTGCAAAGGCCAGATACCTCTGTGTTATTTCCCAAATTGCACACAAATTTCTCGGTGTTTCTAGTGGATCACTGATTGCCTGGGAGAGGTCAGAGGAAGCACAGATATAATACTGACAAGTCAGAGGGAAGGCGGTATCAGAGAGCATCTACTCCAATATCTTCCCTTCCTCTCTCTGCCCTCTCCCCGAATGCTCAGATCATCAGTGCATGAGTCCATCCCCTATATCTGCAAGTTTGATGCATATAGACACAATTCTTAATTGTGTCTCGTCCCACACGTGAAATCAAGAACCAGGCAGGTTTGAGCAGCCTTGAAGCATTTGGCAGAATCATGGTTGCACATAGTGTATGATTTGTTCCTTCTCCATTTGCCCAGATGCAGATAATCTCAATCTTTATCATTGGTATGACATTGTAATTCTGGGAATGCTAATGAGGTCAAATCAAAATTTTACCGTTTCTCCTGTACTGTACACAGCCTCAGCAAGATGATGGATGACAATAGAGGTATAGCCACATTCCTGTGTAGAAGCAATTACTACCATCCACTAAAACAATAATGGAAAATGATGATGTCTTAAGCATTCCCTTTGCTTGATTTGAAGGGCAGCTACACCCTACTTTCTCACTGCTCTTTACACACACCACTGGAAAAAGCAGCATTAGAGCATTCAGCAGCTGTGTTCCCAGGCACCACACCTTACAATAGCAATGCTGCCGCGTTTGTGCTGAGCATCACTGAACACATTAGTGATTTTGAATAAGGATATTTGCAAGCATTCATCTTCATTCTGATAACAGTGAACAGGGTGCCAGATGCTCAGCTAGTGTAAATCTTCCTAGCTCCTTTGGCATCTGGTCCCATTGGCCTCTTTCACCAGCTTATGGACTGTTGTTGATGGAGTTCTTGGAGAGGTTTGCAGCAGCATTTCTTTATACAGACATAAGCAGCTCAGAACTACCAAAAAAAAAAAAAAAAAAGGCTTTAAAGTTATAAGACTTCTTCTTGTAGCACCTTCTTCAGGCCTTAGACCCCTCTAGGCTGCTTCTGGTACTCCCTCCTTTCTGTAGGGTACCCTTCTGATCCAGGCTTCACAAAGCTGCATGTGCCTTCCCGATGCAGGAGCTATAAGGAGCTCACAGATCAGGGCCAAATATCTCTTGTCATCAAGACTGGAGGCATAAAGGATGTTTTTTTCGAAGTAGTTTAATTTGAGGACCATAAAATATCATCTTGTAGGCTGGTTCTGAGATGAGCTCATTGAAAGAAGCCCTTGGTGGATAGGACATCTCCACATGGTGCATCCTACGTGTTTCAGTTGTTATGTGTTATCAGCTCCATTGTTTTTCAAAGCAGCAGAAATTATGCTCTTCTTTCTCCTGAGTTGATAAGCCTCTTCATACAAGCAACCTTTTTCATGAACCTCGGGTAACACAGCAATTAAATAGTAGTGAGTGTCCAGTTGCAAATGAAATTTGGGGCCTCAGTTTATTTCTTAGTGCTGGAGGGGGCAATATGAGTTGAATCTGTATGTTAAACTGAACTGAGCCACTGTTTTTTAGAGAATAGAGTTGACACCGATAGGATTGCAAACCTGATCCCAAGGAAGATTGATAATCTGGAGTTTTCCAGCCTGTTTGGTATCTGTAGTACTGAAAGCTGAATGGTGCGAGGTACACAGAGGGTAATATGTAGACATGAGGCCAGTCACTGCCTGGATTTGATTAATTTGAACTACCTGAAAAGCTGGTTTTGCTATACATAGCTGTAGCTAGTATCTTCCAAACCGGATTAATACCTGTTCAAGCAGGGTTGCGGCAGGTAAGGGAGACCATGCAAACCCTTCCCTGACACAGCTGGGCATCTGCTAGCGAAAGGGTGGGTCTCCAGACCTTTGGCAGTGACTTCTGCAGGGGAGTCACAGCAAAATGTACTCCCTGGCAAACTGCTTGAAATTCTGCAGAACTCATCTGACTTGCTCTGCCCTTTCCCAGCCTCCCAGTTCCATGATGAATATATCCAGGGAGCAAGCCAGCTCCAGAAAGGCCCAGGCAGGATTTGAAATTGGGAAACCAGAATCTGCCTTTGGCACCTCTTGAGCTCAGCATTTGACATTAACTGACAACTCTTCATCTGGTCATCGATTCAAGCTAGTGGAGCAAATGGGAGGAGGGAAGCTTAACAGTCAGGGAAATGTGATAGCAGTAAATAAAGCCTGATCAGCTGCAATTATTTTATTTATTTGTGGCTCTGCATCTTCATTTCTGAAATAATTGCCCATAAAGTATTGCAGAGAAAGCCAAATCTATTTATAAATCCTATGGCCTGGTGTAGATTCCTTTGCTAATTCCAAATGCATCATAGAAAAAGCGAGTATTTGCTAAAACTCCAGGGAAGATTTAATGTATTTGCAATGTATCTTACAGTTAATGTGTAGTTTTATTTAGCTCATAACAGTTCAATCATACAAAATTATTACCATATGGGACAGGAAAAAAATAGCAACCTCCCCTTCTCCCATGATTAGTGTGTCTAACCATACTAGTATTGTACAGCATAATAAAATTTATTTATGTGATCGCTGATATCTGCAGCTGCAGCTTTCTATATGACTTATCAGGTAGGGATGGTGTAGAGCCATAAATTTAAAAGGTTTTTGGCTTATTTGTCCAAAAGGAACATGCACTTTATAGTTTTATTTGGTTTCCCTTTGTTTCTGCTAGCTGATGGAGTTAAATAGCTGGCTCAGCAACAAAACCAACACACTATTTTTTTTCCTCCCAAGGCTCTGTTCGTGAAGGGTGAGATTCTGTTCCAGCAGAGCCAGTGTTAGGATTCCTATTGCATATGCTGGTGCCAGGATTTTGAGAGAGGCTTTTACAGTTCCTTATGGAAAAGTCGAATTGGATCTAATAGAAAATGATACCTTATTATTGTAGTTGTGAGAAAAGTGTCCTGTGGTATGTGTTTAAGAATGACATCTCTCATTCCCAGTTTTATAGACTGCTTTGTAGAAATGTGTGGAAAGGGTATTCATTATAAAATCTTTGAGGTTTCTTTGTTCCATTCAAAGAAATACTACTGTATCTAGTGCACTCTGGACTGAAACAGATAAAAGCCAGTTCTATTCCAACCTTAGCATTTGCTTGATATTTTTAACATCTTTTTTCTTTTCTTCTGTTTTTACAAGTCACAGTACAGGATTGGTAAGAGCCACATGGCTGTTTCATTCAGTAGCTGAAGTTCACAGTTAAAGTCTTTGATAAAGTAGAACCAATTAGCATCAGGGTGATATCAGGCCAGAAGAGACTTTTGGGGTCACGAAATCCAGTCTCCTTGAATCGCAGGCGATCATCTCGTGAAATCCCGTTCATTAACTGATCAAACACTGGTGACCATGTTGTTTGTAACTTTTGCCCCTGCTATCCCTCCTGAGACTTGCTGCTGTAGAAATAATACTACCCCCTGGGAGCATCTCCTGGTTCCTGCAACCTTCAGAGACATGACCCATTCCAGTACCAGCCACAAAATAAGCTGGTAGTCATGGTCTAGTGCAAAGCTAGTGCTCTACAGAAACAAAACAAGCACACCCACCTTTCAGCTTCTGTAATGTTCCTATAGCGTAAAGACACAGGCACTGTTAGCTGGGCTGAAATTTAGCAGCAAAGGTCAAGGGGAAGATAATATTTTTGTTTTGATTGGCAAAGCACAGCTTTTTACTGGCTTTTAAATGTCATACTTATAGTGTTCTTTAAGTTTCTCTTTGATTTCCTTTTAGGATTGCTCAACAAACAATGCATCCTTTGATAGGGGATATTAAATAGGCCAAACAATCCCTGTAATACAAACAACAGTTAATTGCTTTCATTTCCTACAGTAATATGCCCTTTCTGAAGCTTTGGTGTGACTGTTGTACCTGCGAAATGCAGCCTCCAGGCCTGATTATCATATCAGTTAGACTGGTGTAATTTTTCCAAATTGGTAGCATTGCTTCCAAGTCAGAGGAGTTGAAACGATCTTCAGAATCGGGGCCACTGGAAGATTGCTTTCCTTATTACATTGCATATCATGCTGTTTTGAGGAAATACATTTTGCAAACCTGTTGCATTTCAGCTGGCAGGCATCCAGTATAAACATACTGTTATAAGTCAACATAGCAATTAAATCAAATTGCAATGTTTTCTCTGAGCAGCTAGAGAAGTGAGATATGCATACAGTAGCTGCTATGCTAGAAGCCTTCCAGGATTAACACTTTGGCACACTGGAATGTGCTGCATGAAACTCGACTGAGCAGTTGCTGGTCAAAGTACAAACCCAGCCACTATGTTTGGTCACTGGGATTAAGCTGTGTTACTGTAACGGTCACTGGAGATCACTGGCTCTGCACAAGATGTGTTACTGGAGACCTAGGGTTGAATAAACTTATCAGAAAGGTTGAAGCTAGTCATCCCGAGGTTCAGTTTATGTAGGTGTGTTTTAAAACTGCAAGGAGTGCTGTGTCATTATGTCACGAAGAAGAAATGCTTTCTTTGTTGCTGGACATAAAAATCAGTAATCAGATATTCTGTGGACCTCATCCATGCAATTTTGGCCTTTTTAAGGGAATTCAAATCCTTACCTACCAAATCCCTGCTGAAATGTTTATCTGAGTGAGACTGACAGGACGATTTGATTGTACCTACATCAGGAATAAATCTGGAGTAAACTGGATGAATTGTATCACTTGATATTTAAAATATATGAGATCTGAATGTGGTCATAAATAAGGACAGTAGAGGTTGCCCTCTAGTATTTTACTTCTTTAACTTTTGGTATATCATGCATGAACCTTTTTTTTCTCTTTTATAACTAATTCTGTTCATCAGATCAGACTTCTTCAGTATTTCAGTGCAGATTGTGTTTTAGGACTCAGCAGTGCCTCTGGTCCAAACCTCATTTATGCAGATTGGAAAATTTGTGGTGACTTCAAGGGGAGCTGGATCAGGATTGAGGCTGACTGATGGCCCTGGACAGCAATGAAATCCAGTCTTCTGTCTGTCACTGTGCACTGCATCTCCCCTTGCCACAGCTCAGTGGCTGCTGGCTGAAATATTGATCAATCCCTTCCAACCCAGGAGAAATTTGTTCTCAAATTCTGCAAGCATGTTTATGAAATGACCCCAGAGTCAAAGTCTGCAAAGTCCAGGTAGCTCAAAGGTTGTCCATTTAGATTAGGATCTGTGGGGATCTGTGACAGTAGCATTTCACCATGCTGCCAGCCAGGAAGGGGAAAACAAGCCTCTTTCCCTCTCTTTTGGCACCAGGTCTGTTGTGCTCTCCCTGGCTGAGCTGCCCAGGTTATCCCCTGGAGCCAGGCAGGATGCCCTGAGCCACATTGGGACAATACGAGTCCCAGTGGAGGGAGGGAGCAGACCCTGGGGTTCAGCCCCATCCCACTTCCTGGCACTGGGAAGCTGCCATCCACTGCTGGTGAATTCCCTCCAAAATCCCTCTCCCCTGACTTCCCCATGGCATCTTCAGCTCCTGGCAGAAGACTTCACTCCGCAGCTCACAGAAACATCAGCCCCGTGGTCTTTGTGACTGGGGCTTTTTGCACAAATAATTCAAGCCTTGCATTTTACTTCAACTCATTTGTTGGGTTTTTTTCAGCAGATGATAATAGGATGCTCAATATCTATTTTTGTTCTTGTCTTACACAGACACAAATGGCCACAGGTACTGAATGTACCTGCCCCTTATCACTGTTTTAAGGGAGAGCTGAGTGGGTAGTCATATTTTACAGTAGTGAAGTGTCTCTGCTTGATTAGCCACCTTCTATCTATCTAAGTGATTATAGAATCTTGCTAATTAGTCTTTGTGAACAAAGACATGCTGGTGTTTGTTTTTTCTTTAAAAGCCAGTTGTTGCAGCAGATAACATTTTTTTTTTTAACCTGTTACCGCAGTGTATTAGGAAAGAAGCATCTTCAGTGTCTGATTTTAATCAAGCTACTTCTTCATTTTAATTTTCTACACACCAAGAAATGCAGTCCTGTGGTTTTGTCTTTTAATCAGAGGCCCACTTTCAGTTCCTCAGTTTCTTATTTCACACATTATACCCTGTATTGGCAGGGTGGAAAAGCAGCAAATGTTATCGAGGGAAGAGCTGGCATGAAATGCATAACCTGTATCTTACTGCTAAGGAACAGGGCTTGGCACACGGGGGACTCATTGGTGTAGTGGTGAGGTAAGATGTCCTTAGTAAATCTAAGAAAAAAAATTGTCCAGAATGTTTTCAGTGGGATATGCAGATACTGCTACCCTGAAATATTTCATGGGAATTTGTCTCCATTTCTCTACAATTTATATTCCTTAGACTAGGCTCAAGAGACTGAAATTCCATGAGGGAAAATGATTTGTGCAAGACTTGTGGTGTAAACCAGAGGCTGAAACTGTTTTCTCTCTGGAGCAGCATGTACAGCTTTATCCTGGAGACAATTTGCACCGTGCTCATCTCCCCCCACACTCTTCCCCACCTTGGAGGGAGTTATTTTTGGATGTTTTATGGAGCTAAATTGCTCCCCCTCTGCCCCTGGTCCTTATCTCACACAGTGATAGCTCTGGGGATCCCCACCACTTTGGAGGGTGCACATGGGGATTTGACCACTTGCCCCGAGATTTGTTTGAAGTTTGTTTGCTCTTATAACATCCAGCTTGTTAAAACCCTCAACATTTCTACAGGTTTCTTGAGTTAGGACTGCTGGCTATTGGAAGGGACAGAAGATAAGGAGCAGTGAAATGAAACAGCATGTCTAGTGCTGAGGACACACGTCCAACTTTGCTGGAGGTCACTGGTTCGGGCAACACAGTCCGGTGGTCAGTGACGATGCGAAAGCTGAGTGACTTTTGGGAAAGACCCACAACCAAAGTAACAGTGTCTTGCAGGTCAAAACAGGAGGATTTAGGCAAAGCTCAGAAGTTTAGGAGAGAGAGCACAGCGCATGGCCAAATTACCCAAATTACGCCCTTGGCATGGTGCTGTTGGTGATTCATTGCTGTAAACAAGCAAAAAAAGTGTGTGTAAAATAGCTGTAATAGCTGCTAATAACACAGCTTTAGGACACACTGGACATTTCTGACTTTTTTTAATTTATTTTCAGTGCCTGGTTCAATAGTGTTAGTACTTCTCTTGTTAACTTACAATTTTCCACCCTGCTGTAATGTTCTGCATGTGGGTAAATAAAAGTGAGAAAGCCTGAAAGACTCATTTGCATGTGAAGAAGTAGCAGAAACCCAGACTAAATAGTGTCTGCAAATGTGTGGGAGCTGGAGAGTAGGGGGGGACAGCAAAACTGTTGTAAATAGAAGCCATTTAAAGTGCTGGATTATGTGCTATGGATAATAAAATACCCCAAGCCAGCGTGTAAGCCAGATACTGTTCTCAGCAGCAGCATCTGACTGATCCTGTTAGCACTTCAAGCCCCTTTTGTAAACCTTGCTAATCGGTGGTCCAAATTCTTCATGCAGGGGTGGTCACCCAGTCAGAGGACAAATAATGCCATGACTGTGCTTGGAGAGCTGTAATAGTTAGCAGAAATATTGCATGCAGAGTTCAGATACATACAATCTGTATATGGATTTTAAACTGCTTTTATTAGCTGGCATAAAGCAGCAAAAGAAATGAAGATGTTAAATTAATCTGTAGATTTAAGGGGAAATTAGCAACGATTGGTATTGTTTCATTTAGTTTCCAGTATGACTGACTTGTATTTTTTTTTATTCTATCTAATGATACACAAGAAGAGAATTTCAACCCAACGTATTTGTGTTTCCCTGTATTTTGTGCCTGTTTGAATCACTGTGATACGATAGTCCAGCCAAAATTTTCAAACAAACCTCTTTTGCATCTGATTCTTTAGGGGTTTATTAAGCAGAAAATCTGATTCCCGGGGCATAAAACCCAGAGGTTTTTCAGCCTTTCATGTTGCAAGCGCAGGTTTTGTGTCAGGGCCCTGTGAGCCTCAGCCAGGAGGAGGGGAGAGCGATGCTGTGGTTCGAACGCCAGCTCTGCCTCCTGGGGATGATGATGGCAGAGACGACTTAAAACAAAATCCTGTTTTTCTCCACAAAATTGAGATGTGGGGCTGAGGGTTATTGCTGGCAGAAGGACAGGGTGCAGCAAGGAGGATTTGTGCCAGCCCTGGGCAAGGTGGGGGCAGCAGCTGCCCCCTTCGGCATGGACCTAGTGCCACCATGAGTCTCCATGTCTCCCCCCATTCACAGCAGCAGTCACCTTGACATCTCAGGGCTCCAACACCAGCAAAATGGGGTACCCAAGGAGGACAGAGCCTGCTTTTCCCATTGCCTGCCTAGTTTTCCTATTCCTGGAGCCAGCTCCAAGTTGAAACCATCTTTTTATGCAGCCTCCTGACCTCAGGTACAAGAGCTGGATAACTGGGAATTTAGCCCAAAACATACCCTTTTTTGCTCTGCCTGACCTACTTGTCGCTGCCCATGAGGAGCCGCGGGGGTTTCTGTTCCTCTTGTGCCTTTGCTTTGGAGAGTCAAGCTTTTGTGCTGCTGATTGTATCACGGTGCCTTGAAGTTATCTTGGCGTGCACTGGATATTTTGGTACAGAAGCTGCTTTTTATGTACTTCTGTAGCACTCAGGGCACTAATGCTTTGCCTGAAGCAGCAGCGAAGCCTTCACGTTCGTGCTGCGGTACGGCAGGGCAGTGCCAATCCGGAGAGAGTCGGTGGCTCCGGGTGGTGTGAGCACAGCTGGGGTCCTGCTCCATTAGCTGTCGGCGAGGCCATGCGGAAGAGATGGGTTTTGCAGCGTATCCAGGCCACCTATTCAAATCCAGGCTCTTTTGGCACCCATGAAATTGTCTGACAACTTGTGAGCAGGCACCGTGCCATGCAAGCAGATGGGCATGAATGTCGTGGCAGCCAAGAGCCTGGGATGTTCATCTGGCAGAGGGGAGTGAGAGCAGAGCTCCTCGGTGCTTGTGTCCGAATGCCTGTCCCTCCTCAAGTCACCAGGGGAAGGGCAGGCATGGTGATGCGGTGTCTGGTTTGGGCGCGGGGTGTTTTACAGCAGAGATGATACCTCCCACATTATCCCCCTGGTTCCTGCCACTCTGTCACTGAGGAAGAGGTAGTTTCTGAGATGCTTTCAGACAGAGCTCCCTGTTTTGCTGGGGCCAGCCAGCACCCGTCACTGTCCTGTGCCCTCGAGACTCACCTTGAAGGCAACAGCGCAGCAGGTTTTTTTTTAACTACCTCTGCTAGGTGGTTTTCTGTGAGAGGCTGGTTCTTGCCAGAAGTGAATCCTGAGATAAAAGGATTAAAACATCCTCTTCGAGGCTTTACAGAAATTGTCACGAGGGCTTACTTTAAAACATAACTCCAGGGAAGGCCTTAATGCTTCTTGCCCCAAGGGGCAGCTTTTCTCACACAGGCATGCATTCCATAATGATTGACACATGATTAATTAACTGTTATTAATTAACCCCATAATCTGAAGGGATGGAGGGAGGAATTCCTTGCAGGCCTGGATCCTGTCATTTCTTTGAACACACGAGCCCCCTGTTCTGCTGCATTCCCAGACCCATCTGTCTTTGGGACCAAAGAAGCTCATAAAGAAGGCAGGACTAATGAACAACATTTTATAGCCCCCCTTCAACCACCTTCATTTCCTGACAGCCGCAGTTCAAACATGATTTGCAGGAGTGAGACTATTTGTATCTATTACTGTGAGTTTAGAGGAAGAGAAACATGAAAAAAAAAAAAATTGGTTGTTGCCTTTCAGCCTTTCCTTGTTCCCTGCTGTGTAGGATATGATGCTGTGAAGGATACGGAATCCATCTGTAATATAACACTGGCTGTGCGTGTGGATGATCACACACCTCCTTTTAGGCTGGCCATGCTAGGAAAGCCCAAAGTTAGGGCAGAAAACCATTCTTGCCTCTCCATTTTAGCTCCAGCATGATGATCTCCCCACTGCCTAGAACAACAGCAGAAGGGACAAATTCCTCCTGTGCTGACTTTAGCTGGGCTTTGCTGGTGTCCTTGAAGACTTTATTTTGCTCTAATCATTTTGAGCCAGCCCGTATCTTCTGCCAGTTCTGCCCGGTGGCCTCTAACAATCTCATATGTCAGGCAGCAGCATGATTATAGCTTTATTTAACTTAGTCTGCGTTCGCCTTTCAAGGAGCAACAATGCAGCAATTCTGTAGACTAAATGTGGCCTAAGAAAAGAAATTGTCCTGTTTATCCACAAACACCAGATTCTTGGGGTGATGCCAATGTCTCTAAGACATCAGTGGTGCTGATAAGCCAATAGTCATAATCACTGATCAGTGTTTTGCTGATGTTTTGGCAAGGTTTTGTGTCCAATATTGTTGACCCTACACTTTTCCTATTATGTACTGCATCCTTTGGCAGGAGAGAGACCTTCTCAGAGATCAGAATGGTACCCATATTGCAGGAGGTGCCTAAAACCCATTATGTTTGACATGGCTTATTCCTTTTATTCAGGGTCATATATCAGGGTTCATCCCTCCCATGCAATTTCAGGCACAGCAGTATTAATCCTGCCATTTTGCATCTCTGCAATTGGGAACGGCCTCTGGTTGCTGACATCTGAATTACATTTTTAACAACAATTTCCTTTGTTATATAAAATGAAGCCAAAACAAACACTGGTATTGGAAGCTCACTTTCTGGTTTAAATAACACAGACCTTTAAATGGATGAGGTCTATGAATCATTTTTGTGTAGATTCTGGTTTTGGGTTGTTTACTTGCTTGTTTGTAACGGATTTTGTTCTTTTTTTTTTTCCTTGGCAATGTAAGTCTATCACTTTTGATGCAGTAGGACAGTTTGGAAAAGCTCCCTGGTCCCTCTTATCTAACTGTACTGTTATTAGATTATTGGATTCTCTCTTCTCTCTCTTCCCTTAAAAATTCACTCACTAAAAGGGTGAAATTGCAGTGTATTGAATTGCCTGATATTGCACTGATTATTTAGTGCAATATCTTCTCGATTTTAATAGCTACAGGCCTTGAAACTATTTTGGTGTTACCAAAGACATTTAATATCTGTGAACTTACGGAATGTATTTTCTGGCACTCAGCAATGACTCCAAAGCCCCAAAGAATTACACTCAACAGCCCTGAATTTCAAAGCCTGACATCACTGCGAGCAAGGAATACAAATCCATCAACAGGAGCAGGATTTTAATTGCTTTTGAATGATTCTATAGAAACCTAAAATTGCTTTGTGGGATGAAAAAAAAAATCCCCACTTTTATCAGTGAAGAGGTTTTAATTCTGGTGAATAAAATAAGTGGTTCCTGTAATAATACAAGATTTTTTCCCTCAGACTGTGTAGCTGTTCCTTCAGACCCTGCCTGCTGGGATTTTATCCTTAAGCAGTGAGACATCACAGTTCATCAGATATTATATGTGGCAATTGCCAAACCAGGAGAGGCTCTTTGGTGGCTGGAAGATTTGTTCTTCTATTATGTTAGCTGTTAAAAAATGAGACCACCTGCATTCTTTTGCAATGTGACCTTCTCTAGCTGGTCATATGCTGTGTTTTCTCTGTGATCTGATCTGATTTTAAGGGTAATCAAAAGGCCAACAGTGCTTTAAAACTCAGTAATACCTTGACTCTTGCTTTACAGTTCTCTTTTTTTTTTTTCTCTTCTTTTCATGAAAGGAATGAAAACCTCTGCAGACATTTCTACATCTGGCTTAGCTTCTGGTTAAATGAATCCTCAGGGAGTGCTGGAAAATATTACTTCTCCTGTTTAGAAGAGAAGTAAATGAGTCATATTCTCCAAAATAGTTTTCAAGAAAAGGGGTATCAGTTGTTTGTATTTTCCTCTTTAACAGATCTGGTGAATAATTTAAAATGGACTGCATCACAAGAGAAACAACCAGAGTGTGAATATTTCCATTGCCTTGGCAAATGGCAAGTGCCTTTGCAGCTGGCAGGTATCAAGGTCGTGTGCATTGCTGAGCCCGCCCCAGGGATGGGGCCAGTTGTGATGGTCCCTTCCATGATGCGGGGTCAAGTAATGCAGCTGTCCCTCGGACTGGTGTGGGGATGGAACCAGGCATCCTCATTGTGTGAAGGTCGAGGAGAGCATCATGTCCCCTACCCTGGGCAGGTTTGCAGACAGAGCAGGAGGTTTTTCCTGCTCCTCCATCCCCTGGGTGGACTGTAAGAGGGGTCACATTGATCTTCGGGCATCTGGGGCTATCGAGTCTCTGCAGGCACAGTAGAAGGACTCTTCTGGATTTCAAAGGGAACCAAATCTGGCCTCTAGTTTTACCTCAGCATTTCTGTTTGTGAATCAGCTGGAGCAATCCCCTTCCCCTGACCTAAAATATTCAGGATGCCTGAGGAAAGAGTCACAGAAAAGGAGATATTCAGGGTCCCCAAACTGGAGACCACAGTGGAGATGGGGAGCCTGTCCCATCTCCTGCCTCCCCACATGGCTCCTCACCAGAGAAACCATTTCTGAAACCCTGAACAAGCCTCAGCCCAGCTCAGGGCATGAAAAAGGCTCTTTATACCCTGTCACCACCCAAACCAATATCACTGATGTAGCTAAACCTTTCCAAAGGCTCTCAAGGACATTAGCAGGCATCTCTCAAGTGGAGCCATAATAGCATCTAATACTGGTCTGCAATAACATTTCCTTAACCAGGTATTAAAACCATTATTGAGCTTGTTTTGGGGAGAAAACAAAAAAAAAGAAAAAAAAGGACAATCTAATATTTTATATTTCAGTTAGCATTATGCTTACGAAAAGGAGATTGGTTGCAGCATCTGAAATTCTGAACTAGTATTTTTCCTGTCATTTGAAGCATGTTGATACTAACATGCATTAAGGTACAGAAAGCCTTCCTATTGAGGGCTTTAAAATATTTTTAATTATTTTCAGAAATAAACCTAGCCGTTATTGTATTTTTGAAGGACAATTATTTTGTCCTTTCTTGCATAACTACACATTTTAAAATACATTTTTAAATAATTATTTTTAAATAATTTTTCTTCAAATCAACCATAACAAACCAGACAAATCTCTTCAGAATTAATTTTCCACCTAGCTGAAGAAATTAGCTATTGCTTTCTCCCTCCCACCTCGAAGCTGTGCTAGAATGGTTACCTGGATACCCTGCCTGTAAAGGATGTATGTGCTGAAGCAATTTAAATAGCCTGATTTGTCATCTAACTGCAGACATCATTAGCAAAGCATTATTTGGCTGGAACGTTGTAGCTGAACATGGATAACTCCTCTGTGTTGAGGAGAGATTTAATTTAACCGCCTTGTGACCAAGTATTACCTGTCTTGAGTGTGGAGCAGCAGCAAGTCTACTGTGAGGAATGCCAGCTGTATCTGGGTGGGAAATTATTTCCCTGTGGTGTATAGCTATTGGAAATGTATCCTGCATCAGGATGAAAATAGGCTCTTTCAAATATGTTGTTTCAGAATATACTGATTTGTTTATTTTGGAGCAAGGAGATAATTTTTGTATGATGGGGAAGAGGGAAGGGAAGGAAATATAAGCCTGGCTTTTGCTTTGTTCCCTGTAATTTTTCTCCTTGTCACAATCCCCATTTCAATTTATTCCTCTGGTTATTGTCTCTATTTTTAAAATGGCAATTCCATCAGGATGGAAGGACCCTCATAAACAGGTTTTTTAAAAGAAGCTGGTGAAATTACAATGATGACTTGAAATTAATTTTACTGCATATGATAGCGTGTAAAGCAGAAAATGGTGGTGTCCTCTGATAAATGCTGCATGTCAGAAGGTAGAAATAGTAATTTCCCTGGAATCTCACTATTGAGCTTGGTCAGGGAGGTAGTCTGTGCATAACAATAAAAAAACGTGTGAAAACAAATCTGGGCTTTAAAGAAGAGGATTTTATTAGTTCTCAGGCCACTTTTTAGGTCTGGACTGAACCTAACATACCATTTTAAGGGTTTAATCAAAATCGGGTTATTTGTTGTTGATTACAATATGGTCTGGAAAACAGCTAGAGTCTGGAGATTTGTCAGGTAGGTTCAATAGACCTGGATCCTCCCATCTAAGCTAATTCTGCAGCTACAGCTGAACTGCAGGAGCACTACGATTGCATAGCTGCCAGTTACATATTCCTGAACATACTTCTTGGCAAATCAACTCCCAAATCATGTTCAGGAATCATAGTCTTAAATGAAGCATGGTTGCAAAATATTCTACTGATCTATGGTGCAAGTCCTTTTCCTTTAGTCATAATTGACGTTACAAAATATTTCATGGCTCTGTCATTAGTATTCCCAGTTGGCTCAATCTACAATTTATTTCATGCTGTAAAAATGATAAGAATTTTCTACTGATTAGCAGCAACAGTAGGGCATGTTTCTAGATTTATCAACATGGGGTTTTTTTTGGTGGGTAAGGAATCTTTTGACTTTGAATTAAAATGTGTCTAGACACTCCTTTTCCATTACAAGTCTAGCAAAATGAAGATACTTTTGAGGTAGTAATTAAATTCTTTCAGTGACATACAGTCTGGTATGCACAGGGCTTCAGTATAATGAATATATTTATTTCCAGGAAATCTACAGTATTTTCCTTGCCATTTGTAGGACTCAGCATATAAATAATGCAGACCATGCTGTGCTGCTTTTCAGTTCATCCCAGGAAATTATGCCATTAAAAATGCCACGGTTCTTTCAGACACACACACAGACACAGCAGGTAAAGAGAATATTCATGTGATGAACAGTGACAGAAGCAGCATCAGCTGATACATAACCCTGAAAAGCACACCTCAGACGATGAAATTGTTTGCAGTAATTATAGCATGGAATGAGACTGTTATTTAACTTAACATCATGGGAGTCAAACTATGATCCATCAAAGTGGGCTCTGAATTTGTAATCCAGGGTTAGGACTTGGAGGGGCAAAATAAGGTGAAGTGAAATGAAGAGCTCTGGAGCCTCCCCTGCCACCCCAAACATACACAGTCGATAAGTGAAATGAAAACGAAACTTCATTTGAGCAGTTTTGAAATAAAAGGTCCCTGTAAATTCCTCACAGACTTAGGGTTTTTTTGTTGATATTTGAAATCTGCAGTTCAGATGTTAAAATATCTCCTCTGCAAAAATAGCTGTCGCTCTTGCAGTGTTCAGACAGCAGAGATCATCCAGTGTATAAAAGCACAGACATGTCCCTTTGCTCAGTAACGTAAGACTGTTTTGTCTGTTTAAGAAGGAAAATTTACCATCTACCGTTCGTAGGCATTACTTATGCATAAGCAGAGCTTTAGTATGTGTTGTAAATGGAAATAAAGTACATGATGTGCCTGGAAGGAGTTTATCTAACTATTTATGGGCTGATCACATTTTAAGCTACAACTGACTAGGTTATTTTTAGTTAAATAATGTTACAGTAGTAGTTCGTTTATAAAGAAGCAAGAAAATTCTCCTGCAGTGCACAGATCTCTCTCGCTGGGTCTCATTTCAAACCGTAATGACCCCACGCTCAGAGTCCCTGGAGGAGATGCTGAATCTCTAATGCCATGGGGCTGCCTGTCCAATTGTGGATCAATATGTTGCAGCTCAAAGACGCTTTAAACTCCCACAAAGCAGCTCTGTGTCTATGTGCCTTTCCTTCTTCCCTCCCAGCTCTGTGCAGGGCACTTGGATGGGTTTTGACAACTTGCAGCCACCCACTCTGGTTTGGAAGTGGACCGTGCCTGATCTCTGACAACCCAGGTTAGGTTTTGCCATCCCTTAAAGGCGGTACCCATGTGGGGTGCATGTGTTTACCCAGTGGTTTTGGAAGGGTTTAGTTTTCAGAGTTGGAGTTAGGTGTAACTGGTACAAAAGGAGTTAATTCAACTGAGCACGAGGTTCATGTGTGAAAAGTTATTGCTGGATCTCTTGGAATAGTTCAAAAAGCCAAAAAAATCTCACTGTCTTTGAAAAAAATGCCTCAATCTGCTTTCTTGTCTTTATTTTCATGATAAAAATCAACAATTTCAGGCAGTTGCTCTTTGATATGCCTTCAGAAAACTTTAGAGATGCAGATGTAAAACATAGCTACAGCACATCATTAGAATGAGTGACTATTCCTTCTTTCTAATAAAAAAGGAATGCAAAACCATTAAGACTCATGAGATAATAAGGCAGAAGCATATAATTTAATATGGTCATCTATTTGGAAATGCACATTGTGCATAAATAATCAGACTTATCAGCGGGGAATCCACAGACATCTAGCAAGTAAGTTGTTTTGCAATTGCCTTCTGACCTGTAGATAAGTGGAAACAATGTCTTCATTAAACTTACAAAACTGAATATTAATCATTAGCAAAACCAGCACTGCAAGATGCAAGGGAAGTCTTGCTATGTCCCCAGGAGCTGTGTGCATGTACCTAATGGCAGGATTAACTATTAAGGTCATATCAAAAATAGATCAGCTATGTGGTCACAGTGCTTACTGGCCTGCTACAAAGGCAATCGGATTTAGGATGTAGTTTAAAGACATATTGTATTCTGGGGGAGGAGAAGGGGTATCTGGAAATATGTCCTAAAAGGTTTGATTTCACAGGTCGTATCCAGTAAAGAGTCTTTTAGTGGGGATGAGCTGGGTTTTTAGTGGGGATGAACGTTGTATGCGATGCTCTTTCTTAAAGACAGACTCGCCTCATCGCTCCCCCATCCCTTCCAACAAGCTATGAGGCAACCTGTCCTGGTAGAGAGCTTTTGGAATGTTTTCCAACCCTGCCTCAGACTGCTTTAGCCTGGTTGAGCCTGTGCAGGTTTCTCCAGTGCCTTCTGATAGCACTCAGCCAGGACACTAGTATCTGCCAGGTGTGGTTTGTTCTCTTTTCCTCTTATTTTCTCGTCTGTGCATAAAAGATTAAGAACAATTGAGTGTTTAGTTTTTATAGGACTTTACGGAAGGTGATTTTAGATTTTCAGCATTCCTACTGCTCTGTTCTCTGCTCCCTGTTAGTGGAGGTGGACCAGAGCTGGGTGGTGGGAGCAGGAGGTAGGTGGTGATGCCCTGAGATTCCCAGGGCAGTCCATCTCACACTCTCAGACTGCACAGTAGTTATGTAGGTGAAATCCCTAATTTAAATAATGTGATTTATGTGGTGGGGTGGCAGCAGTGTATACGATGCTGGAAATCAGAGAGTGAGGCTAATATTTTTAAAGATGTGACTAAAAGATCTATATATATTAGAAAATGGAACGGCATGTTTAATACTTCTTTGCACCTTTGGGTCATTTTGCAGGTATTCCTATAGGCAAACAGTGAACCCACTTTGTTTCCTTTGTTTTCCTCTTCTACATGTTACAACCAATAAGCCGATTCAGTCAGAAAGTAGTCTGACTGTCTGTAACTAATCCTGTAATACTTCCCTGACATTCATATTGCTGTTGAGCATTTCTGTCAGTACGATCATTGCCTGTGAACCGAATGGAAAACAGTGCCCAGAAAAAAAAAAGAAAAAAAAAACACACAAAAACCCAAACAGCTTTCATTCTTATCAATGTTTGTGATAAAATGAAGATCTTCACTCAACTTTATTGGAATTTACGCAGGCATTTGCTAATAGCAGTCTACTGGAAATTGCTAAGGAGGGAACTTGAGGGACCTGTAATAAAACACAAGAAGATGGCTTGTGTATTCTTTTTTATCCAAGATCTCAGTCCTGACAGTGTCAGACACACAGTGTGCTTTGGACGGAGTTGAAATTCCAATATTAATTTAATACTTTTCTCCTCCTGCTCTTGCTTAATCCTGCAATATCAGCCTTGATATTAGCAAGATCTGTGGAAGATGTCATGGACATATTTAAACTAAGCACTGAAAACAGAGGTTGTGTCTTCTGTTCCTCAGATCTAGGCATAGACAAGAACAGTGTGTTTGCTGTCACAGATGTCTCGTTTAATTGTTCACTTTAATCTGTATCTGCTCCACACTCCACTGAAGTCAATGGGAGGCTTTTCCCATGACTTTTCTGGCCTTTAAATTTGAGCCTGGGCAGGTTGGGTCTCAGTTTCTGAACTGGCTCTGTCCTTCCTGATTCACTTCACCTTGAACTCAATGGGAGACCTTTCACTGAACAGAAAGAAAGTTGGATCAGACCCAGAGAAACACTGTAAGTGCTGAAGGACTGAGATAATGAAGTAAAATGATTAAATCATGCAGTCACTTTGCTCCCCAATATACTTATCCTCACAGTTCATATTTAAAGGTAGGAAAACTGAAATACAAGCGTCCTTGGGTTTAGGAAAAACACAGTCGTCTCTTTGAAATGAGACTCCCACAAAACTCCTGTGGGCTATGCACACACATACCTGTCGCACTGTACAGTAGATAAGCTTCATATTTTGTAGACATCTAAGCACAGTTAAAAATTCAAGAAGAGGTAACCAGGCATGCACTGTTAGAGAAAAGCAGCTGCATGTCATAGATCAACTCCATAAAAAATAATAAAATTTTGGTAACAATGTCATTTCTCTAAAGGTTTTACTCCACATCTTTTACAGATTTTTCCTCCCTTCTTTTGTCCTCTACACTTGTCTCTTTTTTTCTTGTGCTGATTTTTCTAAGCTCTGCTTTTGTTATCAACCCTCGCATACTTTATTGTAATCTCCCCTTATCTTACCACGCAACCTCAACATAGGTAGGCTTTTAAGTTTAAATTAGCCGAAACTAATTTCTGAGTCTTGTGAAGAGGAGGACACCTGTTTCACATTGAACACTAACTCAGCTGAGCCTCGCCAGTGAAAAGTGTTCCCCTCTGTACGCCTGTACGCACACACAGATACATACACACACATACCCTCCTTTATCTTCACTCCAGGTTTGAGTGGATGCATTTTTGTGATCCACCAAGCATGAATATTTCTCTGCACCTTGAGCATGGGAGTTCACCGAGCGCATTGAACTTGATGGGAGATATTTATATAAAACAGCAGTTGCCCTGAGCAGTGAAGCCAGTGAGAGTCTTTCTTCCCTTATAGTGCCACAGAACAATTCCCCTAACATCCTTCTGCTCTTTATTTTTTCATGTGGGATATTTTTCAGATAGATTTCAATAGGTCTTTTTCTACTTAAGAAGAGCAGGTTAGGCCAATACTGAGCCCTTTTGAAATCCTGCATCTACTATCCTTTTAAGTGATGCTCCTCAAAAACTCCACCTCCATTTTTTTCCTAAAAGGCTCTGTCTATAACTAGGATTAAAGGAGGAGAGGGATAATGCTCTGTGGAGAGTGGGGACTGTGCTTGCAGCCCCCAGCAGCAGCGATGATGTGGAGGCCAGGAGGTTAAAATCCTCCTTCTCAGTGGAGATGTAGAAGAGGGAAGAGATGCTCATACAACTTGATGCAACACAGTGACTCCCCATGGGCTGCAGAGCGTTAACCCACCCTTTATCCAGACAGTTGCAAGCTAAAAGGACCCTGATGTGTAATTTCCAATGTAATTTGTGACTCATGTGGTGCCCTTAATATAAAGCGCAGATTAGTGGTGGGGGTTTCCAGCCTGGCAGCTGGGAAGTTTAGAAAGAAAGTAAAGTTTTTTAGAGTTTTGAAAAGCAGCACAAATAATCTGTGAGGTGGCTGCAGAAAAGGGCTCCTAACCCAGTACACTCTTACTTATGTAATAAATGAACACCCAAGGTTGAGAAAGATACAGTTAGTTAATTCAGATGTAGCCGGAAAGTGAAACATTTTTGTTAATACTGAGATGGTCCATGGATTCTTTCTTCTTGAAAAGTTAGAGCATCCTCTAACTGAGGATGAGAAATGCTGTTCCCAAGTACTCGAGAGGTTTAGGAGCTTAGTGGAGTATTTGTGCTTCTAAATCACCTTGGCAGCTGAGGATCAGAAAGTAACTACTTGAGAAATGCTCCAAAGGCGAAGTGGTAATGTCAGCACATTCCTGAACATGTAACACTTTGCAGACAGGAATAACTCAGGTGGGACATGTGTCTGTCGGGGGAAATCGGCCTCAGAGATGTGTTGACCAGCCACTGTTTCTTCAGTGGGATGGGGCCAGTGCCCATGCACAGCTGGGGAATGGTGGTGAGCAACAAAGTGCTGTTCTGTATTCCTCCGTTAGCCAAAATTCTGGTTGGGAAGAAAACACACTAAAAAATTTGAAGTTCACTTTGAACTGCAGAACCAGCTTAGGGCAAAGAATGTTAGATACCCTTCACAGAGACTGTGTTTGCTGACAGGAGAAGTAGTAATGAGACAGGAGTAAAAATAAATAAAAAAAAGAGAGGTTGCATAGTTTGCTTTATTAGAGGAATGAAATACCTCACCATATCAAAGCAATTCCCATTTTGTAACCACAAAGTAGTCTGAAACAGGCAATTACACTTTCTTTCCAGCTCAGAGAGGCACGTCACCCTTTGCCACACATTAAGGAATGTTAATAGCAGCGGTAAGGCGAGTTCAGGGGTGCGTGTGCTTTATTGGGAAATCACACCTCCAAGGAATTAGAAACACTGAGCCCAGGGGAGCGATTATCTCGAAGTAACCACATGCTGCTGTCCTCAATGGCATAATTATGGAAGATTCTCAGGATCTGGGATTGAAACAAGCTTGAGAAGTAAAACTTGCTCTTCTCCTGGTACATGTGCCCCTCTGAACAGCAGAAGGACGGGGCACCAAGTACATCCTCTGGACCCCCATGGTGGGCACTCCTGGGGGGACTGGTGTGAGTGGCTTGAGCTGAGCTCTCCGCTGGCACTCAGAAAATCTGGAGTTTGCAGGAGCAAATTGCACAAGATGCTTCACTGTTCTGATCCCCTGTTTCTCATTTTGTACTGGATGTGAGAACAGTATCCAGACTTTGAGATCCATAGCTGGCAAAAGCAGCTCACTGTACAAATGAGAATTTCATGCTCTTTTTTTATGTATTGGTCTACACATATACACCATGTAGGCTCCATCTTCTTAATGATTTTGATGCTAATTATTTATCTGCAAAATCTTGGGCACTTTGCTCAGTACAATTCAGTATCCAGTAGCTCTTGAATGTTAAACTGTAAATAAAAAGCCAGAAGTTTTGACTTCTGCATGGGTAGGTGGAAAGGGAGGAGGGAGCATGCCATAAGTTAGCATGGTTAATCCTTTGGGGTCCTTGGGAAAGTGGAGATCCCCTATACAAATGCAGATATATAGGTCACCCATAACACAAACCAGTGAAATTTCAAAGGATTTTTCACTTTCATAGCTGATGCCTGAGCATCCTTTTATTTATTCTTCCAAGCCACAATAAAATGACAGTCTCATTGTATGGCTAATAGGGAGGTGTGATTGTATTAGGTTTTGTCCCTATTATATGATCTTAAGAACAGCAAACATTTCATTTGAGAAAGAAAGGAGAAATTCAAACTCTGAACTACAAACTGAAAGAGGAGCCTGTACCAAATGGCCTGAATACAGAGTGCAAACACTGTGGTGCTTCTAGTTGTGTCAATATTCATTCCAACTTCGTCCACTTGGGCTGGAGAGGAAACTGTTGGGTGTGTGTTGCTCATACATACTGCCTGTGGCCTTTCAGCCCCTTCCACAACCTGGAACATGAAAGCTCAGAAAAGTTGTCTGAGTTTTTCTAGATCTCTTTGTATTTCCTTGTGTGGGGCAGGAGACACACTGAAAGCCAGGATTTGGGTAATTTCTGGTTAGTCTGGCAATATAAATAAGAAAAGTAATTATTTTTTTGTTTAGTGGGGTTGCAGTGCTTTGCATGGTGCAGTTATTCCGGTACAAGGAGTCTTGAGCACAACTAAGACCTGCAGACCTCAGTGCCAACTTGAGAGGTGACATCTGGGAACTACCAAAACCCATGGACAAATTGACAGTACTTTTAGCAGAATGATACATTTTTTTCCCAAAGTAGTTGTTGTGGGTGGAAGAAGAAGAAATATAAAACAACTGCGAGTCTGGAAGTAGATGGGGTGAGTGGCCAGAGCTGCTGTGGGGATCTGGTGCTTATCACTGGCTTGTTCTTGTGAAGTGCTGAGCACAAAAGAGCTCCAAGGAAGTATTAAGTCTATGCTTGTCTGTCAGGGACACACATAGTTCACTGGCTATATGTCTGCCTCAAGTTAAGCATGTGCTTAATGAGGCTAGAGTGCTTTGCTTAAGGCGGAGCTGAATCCTTAATAGCTCTATGTTTTGCAACTTTTGCTGAAAAATGGGGCTAGTATTTTCCTGCTTCCTGGGAGATTTTGAGGACAAGCTTACTAGCATTCATAGTTCTCATAATGATGGGAAGGAAACTCGTGAATAAAAAGGAACAAGTTATGTATCAATACATCAGATTCACAGTAATTACTTTTTCCAACCTATTTTGAACCGAAACCTATTGTGAACCTTGGAATTTCAATTGTACATACATAACGTACAGTGAAAAGAAAAAATCCAGCAAGCTGAAAGAAATTTGAGCTCTGCTATGCTTCTAATATGTTTAATGTTATTGTTCCGTTAAATCCCTACCCTTAATGACCCCAGACATATTAAATAACGTTCTCAGGGCTGAAGAAATTCTTCAGACTTCTAATTTTACACATACTTTTTCTTCTGTGCTCTCAGAGCTCTACAAATGTTATATATTGAAAAACCTTTGTAGAAAATACTCTGCAGTCTTTTTCCTGAAGAAAGGCTGAAGGTACCTGGGCTCACGCTGAGGTCTGTTTACACTGCCTGTTTTTCAAAAATAGTTTTTGCAGCTGTATCATTTTTCATGTTTGCAATTTACGGCTAGCAGACAATGTACAACAGAGCCTCAGAGAGATAAATCAGGGGGAAAGATGACAGATATCATGGGCTCGGCATGGCAAAAATGCTCAAACCACTTGTTTAAGAGCACAAAGGAATCCACGCCATACAGGGGCAGAAAATATTCATAGTGATATAGTTTCTTAATGAAGATACTTTAAAGAAAGATACAAAATATCATTGTAGCATGTCATTAATGATGTCTTCTGCTTATTTAATTGTAATGAGGCTTTTTCCTCCCTGCTGTGGCAACAGAATTGACCCTATTAATGTTGGCACTGGGAACTCTTTTGTTGTGCTGTCAAGTACCTCTTAATCTTTCAACTCCTGTATGTCAAGTCAGGTTTCTATCTCAAAGATGAATCAAACCTTATTTCTGGGTTAAGAATTTTTTTTATCTGCAAAGTAAATTAGTGACAGGAGCTTCCCAGAGCTTGCCTTTCTCTTAATACCGTGACTCATGTGTTTTTCTATACAAGCCCTGCTTTTTCTGGATGGTAGAAAAAATTTTCTAGCCAACAGGCACTGCCAGCTAGCCACTGTGGCATCAACATTCATCTATTCTTCATCCCACATCCCCTCTTCCCACAAACACCCTAAAAGAGGGAGAGGAAGATGAACTTGCAGCAGGTCCACACACTTGCACACCTGCGCCGTCAGCATACCAGTATGGATTACATGCACAGAGGGTAGGCTTCTTTAAATGAAGGTATGAAGACCTGAGCTTCAAATTTTGGAAATACACGCTTTGATCCTCACTACTGGCCAAAAACCAGCCGTGTGTGTCATTACTTACAACAGAAACAGCCATGCACACAGCCTGCTGTTTTGCTAATCATTAGGCCTAGCATAAAGGACACAGCCAGCATAAAGATGAACCAATAACCAAATTGTATGTGATACAAAAGGGTCAGTACATGGGTGAGCGCTGGGGGTACAAACAAGTCAGTCAGATTATACATAATTGACATCAATCCCACTGACCCCAACAACGACACCGCACGACCAACAACGGGTGGAATAAATGGTGAAATGCAGTCTCCTATAGAAGGGATGGGAGACAACCGAGTCAACAAGCCAAATACATAAGACCAAGGAAGCCACAGACTGAATCTCTACACAGCCCGCGTTTACAAAGGCCAGACCTGACTGGAGCCCAGTCCCAGGGAGGCGGGAGGTCCTTCCCCAACAGGGAACTCTGCACAGGGCATCCACCTCACACACAGACACTGCCCTGCCTGCAGGTGGTCCCAGCTTTTATCCCTCAGTGGGACACCTGACCTTGGGTTACTGACTGCAGGACACTGGGGCTCATTTACCCAATGGCTCTGTCTGCCAGGCCCCACCCTGGAGGGAAGCCTAAAGGGAAACTCACCCCCCCTTTGGGAAGGGCTGTGGGAATCACCCATATGTCAGCCTTAATTTGGGGCTGGGGGTTCAAACCCCAGCATTTCACCTGCAAAAGTCTTTGTGAAAAGATATTTATTTCAGTTACCCCCACATTCAGCATTGCTGTTTTTTGGTAACTGAGGTCAGCCTCTATCTCGTAACACTGGAAAAACTCACCTCACTTCAAGTATTTTATACTTGCTTGCTCTCTAACACTGTGCCTGCCTCTTAAATTTGAGATGTTTGTGGGATGCAGGGGAATTTCAGGCAAATATAAAGAGTGATGCTACTTGTATGGTCACATTGTGCCCAGTACAGCAGGCAGTATTAAATATTGATGTATATGTTGGATTATACATTAAGTGTACCTATGTACATCCATCTGGAGTTTGGTAGCACTAGAGCTCATCTCTCTGGTTTTGTGTGGCTTACCTGCTTTGTAACAGCATTTCATTTTGCCTTTTTTTTTTTTTTCAGCCATCTTCTAAATAACAACAATAAATCAAAAATACTAAATAATTAATAATAAATATAAACAACCTGTGAATCTGAGATCCGACCAGGCTGAGTGCAGCCCCAGCACAGGGACCCCATCTCTTTAGCTGCATTCCCTGGGAGCAGGAAGGGGACCACTGGCTGTCATGCTGAAAAGCGCGGGTGGGGAAGACATCCTGACAAATGTGCTTACGCTAATATTTTTTTTTCCATTTGCTTTTCCCATGGTGACAGGCAGCTACATACTAGGCAGAGCTGGAAGTAATATTCTGAATTGCTGAAGGAAATTTTCCCAGTTGATCAAACTCTTATGTGTTTTGTGCTGATCAAAGATTCTCTTCATGTCTTATGTATCTGAAAGCGCAGAAGAATGAATGGAAAAAAGAGCTATTCTTCTGTGCTGGTAGACAATGAAATGATGATTGGTGAGATTATGCCTTGACTTTACTGTCAGCACAATGTCACTGAAGGCAATGGTATAAAGAGGGTACGTTTTGAGATATTAATACCAAATCCAGATCACTAGAAGGAGCAGAAGAGCCCCAAAGAAGAGGAAAATGTCAGAGTTTATTATTATTTTTATATTTTAATGGAGACTAAAATGAATCTTTCATATTCTTGGATCATATTAGTTACCTTGATTATTCATCCCTTCATATCCTATCTGCTTGTGTAGTCAGGAGTGGTAACTCATGTTTTGCTCAGGCAAAAATCTGCTTTTATTTATATATGTATCTATCTCTCATATATATATCTACATCTTGTGCATGGGACAACAGGTACCTTTCACTGGTGCTGCTTCATTGTCTTCTAGAAACAGTGCTGGTTTTAAGTTCTAAGCTTAAAGTGGGTGGCTTTGGGTTGGTTGCATTTTTAATGAATTAAAATAAATTAATTTTCTTAGTAAAGAAGGGGCCTCTGAGCTGAGGACTCTGGAATCTAAGGGCATTAGGGATTAATTCCCAGGTCTTGACTTGGGGATACCCTTTTCAGGAATGGGAGGTAGTTGTTCTGGCATGTCTATCACATGTATTACTTCCTTGGAAAGGCACTCAGATCTGCTACTGTAAGTCTTTCTGTGATGGTTTTGCCTTGACCGTGGAGCGAGAGGAAAAGAGAGACTAGAAATTAGCAGAATAGTAAGGCCAGCACATGGGGACAAGGAGGATAGGTCTGTAGCCATGGGAATATGAAAGGACATTTTGAAGATCACATTATAGCAATGTCTGTCAAGAATGATTTAGATCTAGCTGATCTTGCCCTGGAGCCAGGGGATGGGTTAGGTCACCTCCTGAGCCTTTTTTTCTTTGACTCCACAACTGGAAATGGAAAGAAAACTCACCTTCATATGTTTCCCTGTGGATTTTCTCTTCCACTTCCCCCCACTATCCTCCTGTGTCAGGTAACAAGATAATTATATATAGAAATGCTCTTTCAGAAGCTTATTGTCATTCTCTGCATCAGAAGTTTATGATTTATATTAAGCTAACTGGTCCTTCAGAATGTGCTGTTGTCAAGCTCTCTTCATCTGCTCTGGAGAAAGGCACTCCGGGGCTGGCATGCAATAGCATGATCTCGGTATTTATCCTTTTGGCAGTTTGCTAATTATTCCTATTGCTATCACATCCCTGTGCAAATTTCTGTCTTTCTGCCACGGTAAATATTCTCTCATTTTTTCTAGCTGCAGAACTGCTAGTTAAATAGGAGAAGCCTGAGTATCCTGCAGAGGCCCATATTGTCATTTGGATGATAGCGATGGAACGGGCCAAACATCCTTTCTGTACCACTTAAATTGCATGTCTTTGCATTCCTGGATTGGCCACTCATTTTCTGGACCGTATTCTACTCCTGTAAATTGCTCATGTCATTCCTGGGAGTGCTGTTTGTAGCAGAATGCTTTGATAAAGCCAAAGCCATCAGCTGCCAAGACTCCATAAGGAGTCAGGAATAGGCACCAGATATCTTTGCTACTGTAGATGTAGCTGCATTAGCAATATCATTTATCTTCCTAAGGACTTACTAATCCACTAAAATGTATTATAAAATTAAGTGGCCTTTTTTCCACCGGTTCTAACTGATGCCAAATGCCCTCCTGGATGATACAACTCTGCATGCAAAATCTAAGTACCCTCCTAAGGACTGCAGCTGCCTCAAAGGCTTTTTTTTTTTTTTTTCCACGGGCTGCTTCCTTCACTTAGAATAATAAGCTTTAGATTATCTCAGGGCACTCTAGATCCCCCTGCTGCACAATCCAATTTGACATAAGGATTGTGGGGGGCAGGGAGAAAATCTTGCAAGCAGACACCGGACTTTCAGTCTGAGTTTTCCACTGGTACAAAGAAGTTCATGGATGAGGACTGGGGAGATTTCATGCCTGTCTGTGTTGGCAGAAAGGCTCTCTGCACTTGATGGAGCGTTTGTGCTTCTGTTGCTTACCAGAGCAAGGGGCTGCCTGCAAAGCTCCACCGCGGTGCTTCCAAATGCACAAAGTCCTCAAGTCCCTCCCAGGCCACAAAGCAATTGAAACAGCAGAAGACTGCTGAGTGGAAGCCTTTCACTCTTGTGTTAACTATGTTTTATCATTTAGGTAACACTCTATATTAACTGTTGAGCCTGCAGCTCAGCTCCAAGACAGGTATTTACACATCTTAAATATTCCATGGGAAGAGAAGAAAGCTACTTTCCAAAGGAGAAGAATACCAACCTATAGCTGTGGGTAGATCCAGATAATCTCCAGTTATCTGTTCCAATAGCCAAATTATGGTCTTATCAATGTCAGTCGTGTCCCTGCCAATGCAATTACCATGCCTCATTGGCCTGTTACATCTCTTTGTGATTTTACTGCTGCCGAATTTTCCTGGCCCGAAAGGGTCAGGGTCTCCGTCTGCAAAATGGTGTAACCCAAGCAAACCTGCTCCCTGCTGCAGCAAAGCTCATTGTTGTGATCCATAATCATCCCTAATCCCTGTGGTTGATTCCCCTGATTACATGTCAGAACTGGAGTGCAATCTATTTAAAAGGAGCAGTTTTCAAATCAGTGGCACGTCCTTTCATTAGTTAAGGTATGCGGGTTTGACACGAAAGGTGTCTCTGAAATGTCTCTGGACTGCAGCATAGGAAGACAGCATGTGCCTGTGAGGATAACACTTGACTCAGATTGGGCTGTTTGCCCCATTTTCTAGCTTTTTGGCTGCTGTACAGATAATTGGACCCCTCCAGAGCAGAGGAAGTCTGGCATTGAGGCAGGATTCTTTCGAGTAATACATGACCCTGGTGGGTATTAATCCTGGTAATTTAGGCAGGTGTATGCAAGTGATCCTGGAAACTAAATATAGATTTCCATGTTAAAGGTTTAGTTTCTATAATGGCGTTTTCTGAAATGCCAGAGAGTCTGCAGATCTTGCAGTCTCACTGTGGTGATGACGCTCATTAAAATGGCAGGAAGAAAAGAAAAAAAGAAATTATTAGTGTTGGGTTTGGGGGATCAACTATTTGGCCAAAAAAATGTTTGCAGAAACATTTAAGAAAAGCTTGAGGCTTTGCAATTATTTCTGCACACAGATCACTATGTTGGTTTATCCAACTACTGCTGAACAGGTCCCAACCATAGCTAGGATAGAGCTGGCTGACCAGATTTATTCCTGACTCTGTTCATTTATCAGAGTAGCTTTACTTCCTGCATTTGTAAGCGTGACTTGCTTTTCTAGCCACAAGATCAGATCACAGTTGCACCTCATCTTGTGTCAGTGCAAATAAATGTGTCCCTGTCCTGTTTAAAATCATTATTTTCTTCCCGTGTTTTCTCCGAGTTGTGCCATGGCAGGGAAATTTTCATGGGCTTTGATTTCCCTTAGTTCCTACTTCTCCTCTACTCGTGTTACTGTGCTGATTTGTCTTTTCCTTATGCTGTAATTGGTCTGGTGCCACAGTGTAATTTTTAACTGTGTGCAGTATCAACAGACCTCCATCTGTCTCTCCTCCAGAGCTTCCCAGCCTGCCGTTATAAATATCTGCCAAATCCTTCTCCAAAGAGAGGATCACCAGATTCCAACTGTTTGCAAAATAAGAGCCCCCGCCAGAAATCCTCTCCCACCGTCTGCAACCTGTGCAGAACCTGTGTCCTCTGTTGTGAGATGTTATCCTGGCACTGAGGAGCTCTGACCATTGCTTTAATTTATTGTCCCTCAGAAGTGTACGCTTCTGCAGAGCGTTCAGCATATTGTTCTGTTTGCTCAAATATCTCATTATGCATGTCATTTTATTAAAAAATAATAGCCATCAGGTAATAAAACCAAAATATCTTGAAAGTTGGGGTTTTTTTCCCCTTTATTTAAAACATGCTGTGGGATGGATCAGTTCCAGTGTTGTTTTATAAGATATTTTACTTGACCTGAAAGGGAGTCAGAGTACATCCCCCTTTCCCAGCCTGTCACTTAGGGACTGAGGGCCAGTTACCACGATCTAAAGCCACAGTAACCGATAGGACCTGCTGACTGTGTATTCACACTGCTGAGAGCAGAGTTTGATCTTCCACCTCTCTATACGTATACATCAAAATAGATCATTAGCAGAATTAGCACTAAACAAGGCAACGCATTTATTGGATTATGCACGCTGAAAAATAGCAACTTTTTTTAATGTGGATAAAATAAAACCATGTATAAAGACATTTAGATAAAGTAAAATATAGATTACAATGTAGGTGCCCTTTTAACACTGTTAAAGCCATTCTCATAACAGTACATTGATTCCATTGATTCAAAGCTGTGTTAGGCTCATGTGGCTTTTTAAATTCAGTTGTGTACCTTAGGCTATGATCATCTCACATGTTAGCATTTGCTGCTGGAACGGCAGCTTAGTGTGGCTGAGAAATTACCAACGAGTCTGTTTAGGTGCTGCTGCAGACATCAAAACGTATGTTTGAATAAAACTCTTGCCAGCTAAAATCAGATCCAAGGAACAATATTCCTGTTCTACCTATGGGATATTGGAGTAAGTCAGCAGAAAGGATTTTTCAAGGTTATTTCAGGAGAGGGTTTCACGTTTTGATCTGCTACATCTTAGTTCTGCAGAGCTTTGCAAGGGAACATAAGGAATGTAAAGCATCTTGCGGGGTTGATAAATCGTCCTTCCAGTCTACATTCAGAATAACCCAATATTTCCAAGAGACAGAAAAGCAGGTACCACACTTATTTGACATGGGCATGGACCATGGGGACTGTTGCTGGAGTGTTTTTCTGTGGATAAGTAGAGGAAAGCACCTGAAGGACCAAAGCAACTTGGGAGTTTGTTTCATGATGTATAGTCAGGTTCAAAAACCACTGGTATTTCCATTGTCTAGGTTGCGCTGCAGATTTGACGTTCATTTTTGAAGGTTTTAGGACAATCAAGTTCATGATTTTCTAGGAGGGTGTGCTAGCACTTAATAATACATTATGACAGGAGAGAAGTATGTACAAACAAGTCGAAGCCTGCAGGACAGCTATACTTAACTCCCAAATGAATAATATCCCCAGCCATTGCCAGGGGTGGCAGCGAGCAACTAGAAAAGTGAAACTAGAGAGACCAGAATACCCCAGCGGTGATGTACTGACTGCCTGGCGTGTCGAGCAGGCAGCGCGAAGGAGCTGGTCTGGGGGTATAGCTGTGCTTGCAAGATTGAGATCTATCCCTTATTTAAGTCTGATTTTCTGGAGCAAGATTTTCTTGTAAAGGAACAGCCATGATTTGTTTAAAGTCTTTAGGAGATAAAAAGCAGATGGCATTGATTAGCTAATTAGTAATATTTTCTGCAACTTATCAGCTGTGCTGATATGTGTAAAGTTTGCAAAAGCTTGGGATGAATCTTTCTCTCTTTGATTTGTTGAAGAAATCGACTATTTTAAAATCTGGAGGGGAGGGAGAGTTATATACAAATGTGTAATTTTCTGCCTAACAGAAATATGTTAATCTTTTCCTTTGAATTTATATTCAGGACTCATTTCTTATTTTTGAGGGAAATATGCACAACGAGGTTGCAGCTCTCTTAGCTCTTGTCTTGATTGCATAGTGTATTGTGTAATGTGCTTTCTGGCTCTCCTCTATTCCTTTTTGTGGGCATTCTTCCTCCTCTTTTGCATTTATTATGGAGACAAAGCAAAATATTATTTTTTATTTTATGCCAGGCTCACTTTTAGCTTGTCTCCCTGTGAATCCTTTTCAGCCACAGCAGTGCCCTATCAGGACTTCTGCTGAGTGTTGGCCACCTGTAAAATCAGACTCATGTTTTGCTCAGCATAGAAGAGGTATCTCCATGACCACTACTAAGGTAGTGGTGTTTTGTCCAGAGCATCACTGGGGTGTTGGAGTCCCCTCTGACCTTGAGTTACATTGGAAACAACTCAAATATCTTGAAGTTGTCTCTATCATGGCAACTGTTCATCATTTGGGGTGAGATAGAGTACCTCACTAAGATGTTAATATAAAGAAGAATGCCCGAGAAAAGATATCAGCCTTTCCGACCCTGCTGGTTGTGTAGCAAAATCTTCATGTAGCATGAGAGTCATCTGCTTTCTTCAGCAAGGTGGAATCAGGAGGCCTCGCAGTCAGTAGTCATGGTGGTCTTTATGGGAATGAGCATGGGTGGACACAGCTTTGGATTCCCAGCAAGCTCCGTAATTAGGGCACACTTCAAATTCTCTGGAGGCTTGAGCTCTGCACCAGCACCACTCTAAAGCCTTTCACACAACAAGGTCTCGGTGCAGAAACTGTATTTTAATTGCCAGTGTGCAGCATGGGTGACACACAAGCTGTCAGCTGGCCACCTGTGACAGTGGAGAATGAGAAAGAGCTTTGTTTTCCTATTCTGTGGAGCTGTCCTCCCTTGCAGATGCTCCGCAGAACAGCTTGGCAGTGCTTAACTCCCATTTAAGACTTCAAAACAGAGCATGATGCAGGTTGAGGTGGGGCCTAGACATTGTGCTGGTCAACTGCCTGAGTTGTGCTCCATTCAAAAGCCATCAGGACTGGAAACTGCCTAAAGAGAGACAGATTTGTGCCTCTTATATAGAGCTTTCTATTTTCCATGGGGTTCGGTGTTGAAGCTTTAGCCAAAAGTATGACATTTTTTTATTAGTTCTTAAACTGAAGAAACAACAAATTCTGCATCCTCTCTGGAGCACGGTCTTGTTAATGTTCTTTGAAACACGACATGTGTCATGGCCGTCAAACTGCAATGATCCCATTTCTTCTGAAATGAGAAAAATATGTCACTTTTGGCTCTAAGTGATACAAAAGGAGAGTCATATTTTAGATAGGAGCTGCATGGCTGCCAAAGATGAAAGAAAAATGTTATTACTTTTGGAAATTTCATAATTACAGTTAATGATAATTTAATGAAATGACATTGTCTTCACCACTATCACTAATGAAATGTTTGAGAGTGATAAAACAGATCTTGTTAAATAGAGCGAGAGTCTTGATTGGAATAGCTTTGTGACAGCAGCCTGCATGCACAAGTCTTATTTCTGGTTTTTGTTACAGTAGTTTAAAGAAGTAGATAAAAGAAAGGCAACATGACAAATAATGCATACATGAAGTATTTAAAGGCCTTCCATTGAGCAAACAATACTGAACTGCTGAATAACATGCTGATGACTGAGTACTGCTCCTTAGAAATGCTAACCCTTCATTAAAACACTTGCCTTGTTTTTCTTTGCAGACAAACCAGAGAACAAGAAACCCCACCTGACTTTTTTTATTTCTCAGACTATGAAAGACATAATGCAGAAATAGCAGCATTTCATTTGGACAGGCAAGTAAACCAGATTTGCATTAAAAGAAAAGTGGAAATACTGTGATAAGTTTCTGCACTTGGCCAGCCCTGTAACTGAATTACTTTTAAAAAAGGAGAAAATGGAACAAAGGTGAGCAAATGCCATGAATAAATGAAATGGCAGATGATGAAAGGGTAGATTAATAATTAGGAAATGTGACTTGCTCTGGGAATGAGAAACCTGGCAATAAGTAATTCTCAAAAAGAAAGAGAAATCATATTGAAGAGAAGACGAGAAATTAATTTCCCCTGTGATCTTGAAGTGCATATGGAGAGGGTCTGTCTCCTGGGGAGTATGTCGCATAAGTGTGATGGGAGTCTGGCTCACCCCAATTAGCTCCAGGGCATGCAAATCCAGGCAAGACATGGGGAATGGTGTGAGTATTCAGAGAGGAATAATTGAGATGGGGAGGGAGTTCTGCTTTCACAGCAAAAAGCTGGGACTGTCCCATATCAGGAGCATATTTAGGCCATAAGTTAGAGGGAAGGGGAGTGCAGTGGTGGTCATCCCATGCTCCTGTTAGCTGAAAATGTCTCCCCAGGCAGAGTTAGTGCAGGGTTACTGCAGTCCTCTCAGCCTACCCACATTAGGAGTGGGAATTAATAATTAACAATGAATTAACCTTACGGCTAGAAACCATGGCATTTCACTGGCTGAGTTAGAACTGAAGCATCTTGCACACCCTGAAGTGCCAAGAAATGTCCTTTCAAAAGCTTGAAGCTTTGGGGCCACAAATTATTTGGGGGTATGTGTAGTATTGCTGCCTCCTGGGTTGATGGTTAGGATAAGGAAACCTATCAACGGGTGGCACAGGGTAGATTTGCCATTAAAAGCCATCCTGGTCAGATCCTTCAGGGATCTTCTATATTTTATTGTTGTTGATGTTGGTGTTGATCCCTTCTGTTTTAGATTTTATATTGCCGTTTTAAGCAGATGGTGCTGCAGGAAAAAAAACATTAATGGAGTTCCTACGGGGAGGTGCGTTAAATATCTACACGCTAAGCAGAAAAAGCAGTTGCTACTCAATGCAGAAAACCTTATCAGCAGACGGCGGACATAAAAATCCCACCTATGGGGAGGCTTTGTATGGGGACTTCGCTCTTTTACTGTATCTAATAGCAATGCTTCATATGCTTCATAGGAAGTTTTTAATGATTTATTAAGTCAGGGGAGTTTGGGGTAGAGAAAGGCTCTTCATCCAGCCTTCGCCCATGGGAAGATTTTTAGTCTCAGGGAGATTGGTTAGGTTGGTGTAAGGGTATTAAAACAGAGAAGAGCAAGAGCAAATAAATCAAACAAACACTAAGACCGTCAGAAATAAAAAATACTATTAGATGGTGTTTATGGAAGAAAGAGACTGAAATCCCATTCCTCAAGTCACTTAAAAAATTGGTGAGCAAAATGCATGTTATAGCAATCCTGAAGTAGCACAAAGTCAAAAATAAGTTTCTACTGTCTCTTATTTCTGGAATTCTATGTATCTTCATTTTTAAAATCTAACAATGTGTTCCCGTACTCTTCTGTATTTTGCATCTGCTCCACTCTGTAGGCAAGTCAGAGGTGATCATATTCAGGACATAATTTATAATATAGTATGCAAAGAATTATCCAGTTTAAACTTGATGATTTTTTTTATTCCTTGAAGACCCCAGATAAATGTGCCTTCAGAGTATAATGAACCTCCCTAAAACATACCACTATCATTATATTTTAATCCTTTACATAAACTCTTTATTTCCTTTCTCTTCCAGGATCCTGGATTTCCGTCGCGTGCCACCGGTTGCGGGTAGACTGGTTAACATGACGAGAGAAATACGAGATGTTACTCGTGACAAGAAACTGTGGAGAACGTTTTTCATTTCACCAGGTAGTCTTGGAAATAACACTATATTCTTTCTGTCCCGCCAAACACGTACTTAAGGGAACGATGTGTAGATTGCTTAATTGCTCAGATACTTCTAATAGAACTGTCTTCTAGACCTTTGAATAAAAATAAATGTGGAGACATAGCCTACAACGAAGACTTTATTGTTTTGAATTGAGTGCCTTTTCCCCTTGACAAATTATCCGCAGAGACAGGCTTTTATGTTCACAAAAGCAATGTATTCAACAAATGTTTTATGTAGAGCAATTTCTAAAGCAATTTCTTCTGTTGCTCTCAATTTACCCAAACCCTTATTATTTAGCCCGTTAGTTATTTAGACTTTTTTTCTACTGCAATGTGATCCGTCACTTCTGTTGGTCAGATGCATTTATTTCTTGGTTTTGACTGGAGGACCAAAGCCTAATTTTCTCAGAGTCATGTACTTCAGTTTTTATTACAACAGGAGTTTGAAAAAAGGCAAGCAAATAGATGTGTAACCTATCCAGCTTCCATCTCAAGTTCTCTGCTGGATAGAGGCCAGAGTAGAAGTGACATGAATTGTTCCCAGTACTTGTTCTTGCTTTGAGGGCTGACCCCAGGAACCAATACCACTCTCCCTAACTCATCACTCTTTCACAACATCCAGTGGCCCCAGCAAGGATGGAGCACCACGGGGTGGGAATTTTACAAACACAGGGTAAAACCATGCCCTGCTCACCAGAATAGGTGGAGATGGATAAAAGGTGGGAGAAAGGGTATCATTCTCTGTTTAGCATCTGGGATGCTGAGGTGGAGAAGTAAGGCTCTGCGTTAAGGCACAAAAATACATGCTTAAGTATGCACTTAGTGAAGGAATATATAGGGAAACGTTCAATTTAAAGCATGTAGCTGTGTTCAAGTGAGCTTATTGCGTGCAAATGTGCTTTGATGAACTCAGGCTGTGACTTGTGTAACAGATGATCTGGAGCAGAAATCTCTGGAGATCTCCCTTGCTCTGTGTGTGATTGGCCAGAAGTTGTTTACCCCAGATCCCTAAAGTCAAGATCCAAAGACTTAATTACAGTTTCTCCCAATGTAGCTGTAATTTATTGCCGTTAGCTCGAAAGCAGAGCACTGTCACTGTAGAGCTTTCTCTCATAAAATGTTCATCACACTTTTGTGATCACCAATAAAGTCATTATTATGGATGTTATTTTTAGCTTCATATTTATGTTGAGCTCTGCAGGACACAGCTGAGCAGACATTTATTTCAGTAACTTCACTTGTAAAATACATTACATAATTACAAAAGGTTTCATCTTACTCCACGTTCTGAGTGCTCCAATTTTACATGTACAGTCGTGGTGACAGTGGTGGCAGTACATGGCGACAGTGTTCACCAAACCTGATGCGCAGACATTTCTGCGTGCTCCAGATAGACACTTCTGCTTCAGCTGCTTTCTCTCCCTCTCCCTCTCCCTCTCTGTCTCTGCATTTTTTTCCCTTGATTTTTTGTAAGCAAGCAATCACACACAAAAGATGGCAGAAAAATCTTGTGACTGTTTATGTGCATGAGGTACTTTGGCTCGTTTAAAATATAAGCCATTTTATTCCCACTTTAGCAACATGGATTAGTAGGTTTGCTTGCTTTTTAGTCTTCCCAGGTTATGTATCAAGGCTTAGGGGTGAATTGAGTCATTTCTGAGAATTACAAAACTGTACTGAAGTACTGAGCAGCTTACAGCAGCCAGAGCATGGCAATGTGAAGTTAAGGCTGCCGGTTTGGATGAAGATCTTTATCTTGTCATTATGAAATTCCAGACAACCAAGGGATGATCCAAGCATAATCCTTTATTCAAATTTATTTAGAGTCCGCTGATAAATTCAATTAAAATATTTGATTAACTATGAATCAGGCTTTTCTGGAGAATAAAATGATGAAGCAATTAATTTTTTTTTCAATTTTACATTTCCTAAATCAATATACTTTGTTTAAATCATGCTGGTTACTGTCAGAGTTCTTCCCGACAAGTCCCCAGTTTAATTAGTCAGATTCTCATTAACATATGCCCAACCTCTGTTTTGTATTTCATGCTGACCTTAAAAGGCAGGCATTAATTAATGCTTAATGAAAAAGTAATAAAGGTCCTAAATTAAGCATTTAGAAACAAATTCACAAACCTAGCAGACAACTCAAGCAGCAGACTGAGGGCAGAAAAGGAAAAAGAGGATAGTGCTGGGATGAGCCCTGTGGCCTGGGAAGGTGAGGATGGAGAGGGAACAGGGCACCTGGGGAAGACTGGAAGAGACTCTGGCAGATGAGGTGCAGCAAAATCAGTTGGTTTGGGGGGAAGACTGGTTGCAAAGCTGAGAAATTGAGATGTGACATATAGGTACTTGCAAGAACCAATCTGCGCACCCACATTAAGCTATCAAGGCCCCTCTGGAACTGCCTTTCATGTGGCAGTGTCTGCATCTCCATCTCCAGGAGTGCTCAGTGACAATGGTCATGGGGACACATGGTGTCTGCTGGCAGTGTATCCCCTCTCCATGCACCCATATACGTCTCTTAAAATTACATGAGCACTAAATGTAATTATTTTATAGAAAGCTCTTCGCCTCAGGCTGGGAGATCACTCTTTGTGGTGGAAGCCCTCAGAAGGTAAATATTGATGATGCTCATCAACACACTGTTATTCCCTGGACCAGTGCAGAGATGTGTTGGAAGAAACCTCGCTGCATTTCCATGCCTGGGCCATCTCACTTATCCCATCAGGCATGGAAATCAGGGCCAGGAAGCTTCAGACAGTTGTAGCATCAGACCTCGCTGCAGAGTGCCATCCCTTCCTCCACTGGAAAGTGGAAATGGCTGCGAACAGACAGGTCAGTCGATACATTAGGCTGCATTCAGAGAGAAAGCAGATTGCAGGAAAGTGCACTTCCAGGCAGTTTGGACTAAACATGAGAAATGGAATTAGGTCAGTAATTATTTAAATTAATTTTATATCCTTTGCAGTAGGGCAGACCGCAATAGCCCTGCTACTCTTACAAATGAATGGTAATTTGCTAGGAAAAAAGAGACATATTAATGATGTCAGCCTTCGTTTTGGAAGTAATTGAGGCAGCAGCTTAAAGAAATCAATGTTCCACAGCTAGTGAGCACTATGTTTTTGTTCATATTAATCAATTCCAAGGGATTATGGATTTTTTTCCCCTCTCAGCAAACAATAGCAATTCTGAGTTACCTATTATTTTGAGCAGGTAAAAGAAAGATCTTTTCATGCATTGCTTTAGTAAATATTCAGGATTATTTCCAGTACTCCAATTGCACAGGCTTGCTAAATGTCCTCTATTAACAGTCATGCAAATCTCAATAAAAGAATTGCTCTGCCAAGCAATTTGCCTTAAGGTATCTCCACTTGTCCTTTTTCTTCCTGAGAAGAATTATTGTTCAGCTACCAGGATGACACAAAGAAAATGTGCAGATAAGTACACAGACACTCTGATTCTTAATTGTAATTAGTTGGAGTTTCGATCACCAGACCATGATTTTTGCATGGATTTCATTATGAATTGTATCCATTCATCCTCAGATAATGAAACTCAGACATTTGCACCACCACCCAGGATTCTCTCGCCTCTCTAGTGCTTTGGGGAAACAATCTTATTTTTAACGAATAAGGAGTTTGCATGTTTCAAATTCCCAGTATTTGAATGTTTGAGCACGTATAAACATCCCTCCCTTTCTGGTTTGCCAGCACTGCTGCTGCTTCCATTTCTACCCACTCTGCAGGAGCACAAATTCCTGGCAGTTGCTTCTTTTGCAGGTGTTAGGGACAGGGGTCTGTACAGAAA
Source organism: Athene noctua (assembly GCF_965140245.1). Classification (NCBI taxonomy): domain Eukaryota; kingdom Metazoa; phylum Chordata; class Aves; order Strigiformes; family Strigidae; genus Athene; species Athene noctua. Next base: position 10,059,138 of record NC_134051.1, on the reverse strand, counting down.
CGCCCGTATCAGATGGGAGAGGAACATACGGGCTGGGCAGTTTTGATGGGAGAAGGACCACGCTCCAATAGACCTCAACTCTCCTTTCCCTCTTATTTTTTGATAAGCCAAACTGTGAGATTGCCAGCAAAGCACTGGGCTTGTGTCTCTCGCTGGAATTTCACCCTCAGCCTGCTGTGCAGAATGTGGGTCACCTACTTAGGTTTCAAAGACAGAAGCTTGGTACTGCACCTTGTAGTCTTAAATGAGAACTGTGTTTTTCTCTGTTTGGTACCTTCATTTTTTCTGCATTTTTAAGAAACCTTAAAAATGAATGTTTCTCCACATAATTCAGGCTGCTTCATCTCACTGCCTGTATATAAGAACTAGGGTAGACATACCAGGATTTCTATTCCGTATCAATCAAAGCAGTTAATTTTTTTAACAATAACTTGAGATAAAACATCCTTTCACCTCCACTACCCCCAGGAATCAGAAAGGAGCCATGGAGAGTATGCACCACAGGTCTGAGCCCATAGGGAGAATAACAGCTGGCAGAAAAACCTTTGCCATTGGAAGTAACTTCTCTCTGGGAAATACACTCGTAGTTTTACTGCAAGTTTGTTGTCTTAATGACAGGAAACATCCTGCCATTGCTCAGAGGACTGGACTCCCCTTGCAGGCAATGGGGGCTCTGTAGGAAAATCATTAGCTGGAGGAGCCCTGCAGGAATGGGGATGAGCAGCCTGGCGTGGTGCAGGCAGCACACGTGCTAGCTGTGTCACCGCAGCAGCAAATGCCATAGCTGCTATAGCCCCCAAGCTTTCCTGAAGATTTATCTGGATACAAATGTGTGATTACTGTCAAATGATTAGTCCCAGTTGCTTTTGTTGACAATACAGAGCAGGGTTTCATTGTTCCCAAAGTTAAATTCAGAAGCAAACTATTAAACACAGTATTTATCTTCCCACTGTGCAAAATGCTGTGTTTAGTATAATTCCTTTTTTGAAAGGTCAGGTTTACGTAGTGAGCAACAGAGGCTGTGACAGCACAGCGGGGGCATTGGTGGGCCTTTTGCTCTTTACAAAACTGTTACAGCAGCAGATAACCAGGCATCGGCTTCCCACTGCCAGGTGGAAGTCAAGTCACAGAAACCTGGAAGATAAATTATCTCACGTGATCAAGACGACTCTGCGTGGGTTCCCTCCCTCCACAGATGAGTGGGTGATGCTGACACAGCTGAATTGAACCACAAGCCCCACTGCACCTTCAAACTTGTGGAAACATAAGCCCTTGCTGCAGCGCAGAGGAGAACCCTACCTTCTCACTGAAGCAGCAGGCGCCCGAGAAATAAGTGATCTCTTTGTATCTCCTAACTCTTTTGTGCTAGCCTACAGCAAGCAGCATCTGTATGTGATTTCTTGTAAACCAACCCTTGTGGCAGCCTGGAACCCCTTGAAATATTTTGTCTGCAATAAATCACAGATGTTTTTCCCCAGTTGTTATTGGCTGAAAATATCCCAGTCTTGCTAACAGCCCAGTATGATCCTCCTGTCTGCAGGCGGTCTGCAGCTGGCAGTGCTGCCCACAGGTACTTGGACAACTCTTCACTTTCATCCTGAATTATGGAAGAGGTTCACAGGGAGGCATGAAGCCCTCCTGGTTTTGCCAGGATGATCAAAGGCAAAGCTGAGGCACCTGTGTTAGCCCTGCAAAAGCTATGCCAAGTCCATGCTGTGATAGCATTTTTGAAAAGGAAACCTGTGAGAGATTATAGACTGCGGGGCACCATGCCCAGGGTTTGCTTTAGGTTGGGTTTGTCTAGATGTTGACTTTACACTTGATTTTAAACTAATGAAATGAGTCTGAAGGAGGGCCACTGAGATAGTCCTGGAACTGGTGCATCTGGTGTACAAGGAGAAGCTGAGGGTTTCAGATTTTTTTAATCTGAAGAAGCTGGCCTGAAGCTGTAGTTTGGACTAGAAGCTTCCAGAGTCCTTTCCAACCTGAGTTTCCTTAACTATGATTGCTCTTGGTTTTTAAAACTTCACTCTCAGTGCTATGAGTTACATTACTGAGTTGCTTAAAAGGAAAAATGAGTGAGGTTTCTGTTTAGAAGTTAGAAGGCATATCCTGTGATGAGCAGCACCAAGATTCATGCTGGTGTTCGTAGGAAATAGCTGAGTGCTGTATTGGCCAAGGACATGGTCACTTCTTAGCTCATAGGAAGTCTCAAACTACTGTTCCTTTAATTAAAATGTTAAGGGACTAAGTATGCCTTCTATGTGAGGAAAAGCTTTTAAAATAGTTTCTAAGAATGGATATTCTGCCGGTAAAACACTTTAAATTACAAAATTAAAAGTATAGACATGCTGAGTGCTCCCTTCCTTCCTTTTTTAATTTCTGTTCTTCATTTTCTCTTCCCTGAAGTACTTTCAGTAATTGTCAACAAGGCTTTTGACCACAGGGTAAATATTTCTGGACTGAGTCAGGATGTATTTAACTGGTTTAAGCCAACCCCGTGAATGTAAATATACAGTTTGGGTTGGAGTTGTTCCTGAGCACAGATAGATGGGTGGCCCTTATGAGTCAGTCACAGCAGAGGGCTTCAAAAAGCCTGTCTCCAGAGTAAAGTAATCACGGCTTAACGGACAAATCTGATGGCCATTAATAGAGGCTTGGAAATGAAGAGCTGGGACAAACTGTCAAGTAGTAACACATCAGCCTTATAGTCCAATTATTTGGTGTAATTCCATGCTTAGCAATTAGTCCCAGATAATGCACCTAATTCTTACAATCAAAAGCATCACGAGTCCTTATGGCTTTTCCATATTTTCATACTCCTCTTTCCCCAGTTGCGGCTCCATGCTCTGTTTCTCCCTCCCTCCTGTTACCTCTGTAGCACCAGGGCCAGAATTGCTCCCTGTCCTCTTGACTCATTGTCTCTGGCGGTGTACCATCTCCACTGGGTTCTTTGCCAGCCATAGGTTGGATCTGGACCAGGAGGACATCATGGCCATGTGCAGGGCAGTGTGCTACAGGGCATCTCTGTGGTGTAAACCCACCAGTTCACCTTTCCGAGCCACGGGGTCTCCTGTGGCAGGCAGAAAATCATCTCCCTCTATTCACCAGCCCTTCCTGCCTCATTTATACTGAGCCTGCCCAAAGGGAAAGTAGCTCACAAGCAATATTTGAATTTAGAGGCCTTGTGGGGAATTAGGAAGCAATGTGACTTCTCAGATTCATGCTTTACCATAAGGAAAGGGCATAGTCTTCCTCTAATGGCACTTTATGTGCATAAAGCAATATCAAAAGAGTTGTAGCACACAGACAAGAAGATCAGCAGTGTGCTTCTATTCTTGTTCATAGTCCAGCATTGGTGGGCTTTGGGGATGAGCTGCTCTCTCCCACTTCCAGTGAATTCACATGGGAAGGGAGTTCTTGTAAAGAGGTGGGAGTTCCTGTTGGTACAGAAATGTGTAGTGGCAGCTTTGGGGAGATCTTAAGGCAACACACACTCCAAAACCAAAAGATTCAATTTTCTGTGGTTGTTGGAGTAACGTGATGTGTGGAGGCAGAAATCTGTGTTTGGGATGTGTACTGACAGAGTTACATCTGTGCTATTTCCACCTTACACACACACGCCCACATGAGTCTTCATGGTAAATAATTCTCCTTAGTAAAACTGCCAGTTCTTCTCAAACCAGCAAGTAAATGAATGAAATGTTGTTGTCTGTTCTTAAAGAAACGAGCCAAGATTTTGAAAGGTGATTTTATTTTGGGCACATGCCACTTGTTCAGCTGTGGGATTTGGGGTTCCAGCCTGGGGTAACAAGTATATCCCAAACGATGTATCAGTCTGGGAAAATGAAAGGAGAAGGGAAAGGATTAAAAAAATATATAAAATTTGGGTTTTTTGAATATAAATAGACTGGAAATAGTCACAGAGAGCTTAGCATAGGGCATGATCCCAGCCACTGAAATGAATGTCTTTCTAGTGGTTTTAGTGGAAGAAAACTATGTGCGGTAACAGGGTTTTGGGTCTGAGATTTATTTCTGCTCATGCATACATCACTGCTTTTATGAATTTTTGAACGCTAATTTAAGAGTAGGTTTTGAAACTATTTTCCTTTATTTGCCAGCCAACAACATCTGCTTCTATGGGGAATGCTCCTACTACTGCTCAACAGAGCACGCCCTGTGTGGAAAACCAGATCAGATTGAAGGGTCTCTGGCAGCTTTCCTACCTGATTTATCTTTAGCTAAAAGGAAAACCTGGAGAAACCCTTGGAGACGTTCTTACCACAAGCGGAAGAAAGCAGAGTGAGTAGTGGGGAGCAAAGGGTTTGCCAGCTGCAAAGGGCCATAGAAGAATAAAACAGTGCTGCAGTTACTGCCCTTGCGTGATCTAAAGCACTGAGGCTTAGGAGAGCATCTGCATTTCTTCAGCGGGTCCAGCTCCTGGGAAGGGACAGAGTACTTAAACTTGTAAGGAGCTCCAGCTTATGGTCCTGAACCTGAAAGGACCTTCGGTGGCATAATTCCCTCATGGGACACGTACCTCCGGTGGCTTTGACAGGATGCAACCAGACCTGTCTAAGCCCTATCAGAGGGAGAAAGATTCACTGCTATCAGCAGCCCTAAACAAATCTCAGATGTTCTCATCATATGACTGATGGTGAAGCTGGTCTCCTAAATCTTGAAGTTATTAGCCAGATAGTTTTCAATCTTGTGATTTTCTTCCTTTTTCATCAGTCACAATCTTTATCAGTTGCCTGCATTAGTAGAAGCAGACTGAAGAATTTGCTGCCTGTACTTGACCTTGCCCTCAGTCAAATGTGATACAACTAGATTTTTGCAAAATAACTTTTTTTTTTAAATACTCAGTAAGCTTTGTATGTCATGTAAAATATCAAAATACTGGCTTTTCCAGATGGGAAGTTGATCCAGATTATTGTGAAGAGGTTAAACAAACACCCCCGTATGACAGTGGGACCAGAATTCTGGATATAATGGATATGACAGTTTTTGATTTCCTGATGGGTATGTTTCATCTCTTTCAAAAATTAAATGCAACATTTAATTAGAATAAGAACCATTTCTTTCTATACCACTCTGCTTAGCTCAGCAGTTTGCCAAAGCATGGTTGAAGCTGCATTTACTGTATGTGCCATTCTAGATGATTATGAGAAAATGCAGATTTACATGGTCGTATATTCCCATCAGTGCAGATTAAAGGAACAAGGATGTTCAGAAATGCAGAGTGATGATGAACACACATCAGGCTAGTCCACTTCTCAACAGTTAAGGGCTTCACAGTTTGCTTTAGTGAGTGCTTTACTATTGTAATGTATGGCCCCTGGATGCATATGCAAGGACTGTTCATTACTGGCTCTCTGTTTTCAACCTGCAGTAGTATTCACTGTTGCTTGCTCTATAAACTGTCAGAGCAGGGAAAAAAAAAGAGATATTGCTTTGTCACAGAGCCAACTGTGGTGTGTATAAGGAAGTTTTTTTCTGTTTATGTAATCTGGTCAAAATAAAATAATTATTAACAAGCAGGTAATAGTGACCTCTTCCAAACCTACTCAGAGGTTAACACTGAGACATTCTCATACAAAACCTGTTCTGCTGCAGCTAATATACCTGTAAGGTGCCAACATACATACTTAATCCTTGGGCACATGCCAGCACAGACATATCCTCTGCCATTGCCACTACTGATATTTCTGCAAGAGACTGCATAAGGAGAGGCCAGAATAACAGCTCAGGCTCACCATATGTGGCATCTATAAGAGGCTTAAGACCTCTGCCATGAAGACAAAATTCATAGCTTGACACCAATACTCTGCACATTGACCTTAAAAAGCAGACTGCACGTCTGCCTGTCGTAGGTGCCCAAAGAGAACTGTTCAGCCATACCACTGGAGTAGCATCCTGATCCATACGTTAGAGCCCTGATGTCATTTTGGCTTTCCAGGCAGACAGAAATTTGGACAAAGTTCTTAATCAAGGTCAAACAGAATGTTTTGTCTCAGTTCAAAAAGTTTAATACGATATTAGTAAAGCCACGTGGATTAATATCTCTGCTCGGAGCTTGCATTCTCCCCTCCCTAAGCTAAGCCTCACACCAGCATGGGTACCGTGGCTGCTTTGCACACCAAGCTGACCCAGGGCTGGAGCAGCAGGGCTCGTTTGCACTGATGAAGCTCAGGCTTAGGATGTGGCTACCTCACGGATGGCCAGGATCCCCAGACAGCTGAGATGCCATGGCACTTAAGAGCGATTTCCTTGGCATGTGCTGGGAGGGCTTGCTGGAGGGTGGGGGGGTTGGCTTTATGTCCTAGTGGGTCCTCTAGAGGTTAAGTATAAAAGCTACAGGGAGCTTGAAAAGTTCCCAGAGACTTAACAGCCCATCTTCCAGTATCCAGGGCTTGCATAGTAGAAGCAAATGAGCTTAGGAGATATGTTGCTTTCTCTGCCCTGCACAGCCATCATGTTTGTGGAGCACTGGGCTTCTTGCTGAACCGTGGCTTTTGTATTGCCCTGGCCTGCAGGCTCAGCAGCAAGCCAGAGTGGGAACAGTCTTTTTTTTCTCTTTGTTCCATAGGTAACATGGATCGACATCACTATGAAACCTTTGAGAAGTTTGGAAATGAAACATTTATTATCCACTTAGATAATGGAAGAGGGTAAAAACCTTTAATAATCTTTCTGGGGGGAAAAAAAAAAGAAAATGTCTTTAAAACAACCTTTGTCATGTTCTTGCTCTTACCTTTAAACAGGTTTGGAAAATATTCCCACGATGAACTTTCCATTTTGGTGCCTTTAAACCAGTGCTGCAGGTATGTTTCAACTCCTGAGTTGTTTCCCATTTTATACAGATGTATCCACATCTGTAATAGGATCTATAGCATCTATAAATAGGAGAGAAATGTTGAAGTGATTCTTCTATTGCATACCGTGGTGTGGAGATGATCTTGCCCAGAGAGGCCGACATGAGCTAGCCCTGAGCATTGGCACCAGCACGTTAAGTGCTTTGTTGAGATCAGAGCTCGCAGGAGCGTGGCTGTGAGCTGTTGTGAGAGGCTTTATTGAGACAAAATATACATCCCGTGGAAGTCAGTGGCAAATCTTAGCTCGGCTTGTTCAAGTGCTTCACAACATCTTTCCCCAGTGCCCACGGCCAGGATTTTCAGAGGGAACAGGTGCCATTTACAGTTTCAGTTTTGCACAACTGGGACACGGGGTGAGTGCTGTGTCTGCAGAGGCTCTGGGCATCCCTGCAGGCTGAGCTAGCAGGAGCCTCTGCTGCCATCGCCCACGCCCCAGCTCAATGCCACGTGCATCATGCGTGTCATTGCCAAGGTGGACGTGACCCTCTGAATGATGCACCAGATCCAGCTGGTGACTTACCCAGCTGAGGAACATGAAGGCTGTTTGCACTTCACTGTAGAGCTCTGCTCCAAAACCTCTCCACCTCTAAGGGCTCCCAAAGATCGCTGGCCAGGTGACAATGCCAGCTGCTCATTAGGATTGTGACAGTGCCTGGTTCTCATCGTTTCAGATCACATAATAAGGTTTTTACACTATTATCGCTGTGCTGACTATAAGCCTTTAGCTCTGTCAAGATCAGTAATGATTAAAATACTGATTTGCATTTTTTTTTCTCCTTTTTCTCTTAGAATAAGGAAGTCTACCTATCTGCGATTACAGTTGTTAGCCAAGGAGGAATACAAACTCAGTCTCTTGATGAAGGAATCTTTACAAAAAGATAAAATAGCTCCCATCCTCTACCAGCCTCACTTGGAGGCGATGGACAGACGGCTGCGGATTGTCCTCAAGGCTGTTAGTGACTGTATAGAAAAGGATGGTTATGACAATGTGGTTGAAAATGACTTTAACACTGATGTTAACACTGTTACGACCGAGAGGTAGTAAAATCGCAAGACTACGTTTTTACCAGTCAAGTAAAGAAGATTCAAAGAGGAAAAAAAAAATAAATAAAAGAAGTCTTGCAAAAGACTGTGTATGCCACTTTGTGAATTCAGTGAATTCAGAAATGAGATATAATTGTTCCCAAAGTAGGTAAAGTTTAGACTCTGCAAAGGATTAGTTCATTAAGAAAAATAAGTCTAATGTGATGCTTTTCATTAGTTCCTAAAGAGAGATTATGAAAAGGTTCAGAAAATACTCAGATCATTGACAGACAACAGTCTGATAGCAAAACACCTCCTGTCCTTTTTGTATAGAAAGGAGGCCTTTACTTAATATTTTGTATTTATATATGGTATATCTATGAAACCCCAGACCTACCTACCAAATTTAACTAAGAGGGACGGCATAGTTTTGTGACTCACACTTTATTTGTGGTGACAGTCCACTTAGTATTTTGTGTTAACCCTTTAAGTGCTCTAATCCACTGTATCTTATTTAAATTGAATGCTTTTTTTCCCCCAGCTACTCAGCATTTAAAGGGTTAAGGCATTATGAACTCTTAACGGCAAAAAATAATAATAATTATAATAATAATACAGTGGTTACCAGAAGGGAATTTCACTACTTGTGCATTGACAGGAATACTTGAATGTTGGTTTTACAAAGTGATGTAAAATGACAAGTTGTACTATTTGTCCATAAGGAGGTGGCAGCTCTTATCTTTCTAGACTATCATAGCTGAGCTGCTACTTTTCAACTTTGCTTTTGATAGTTTTGTGTAAATATATACATATATGGGTAAAAAGCTGCTTTCAGCAGCTCTAGGCTTACTTTTGCAGCATTTTTGTGGAATTGTTTGCAACGTGGTAAAAGTGCAATAAAGATATGGCAAAATGTGTAACATCACGTCTAAATGGATTCATTTTTCACTGGAAATCTTGTTCAGAGCAAAGCTGTGCACACCAGCCAAATATTCCAGAAGTAGTTGTTTAAATTGTCATCCCCTTTTGTAGCAACAGCAAATTCAGATAAAGTAGAAAATTGGTGATTAATATACATTACAACTCTGACGAAGACCATGCTGTTGAAAATGTCTAATCGTTCATATGCTTTGACTATCATTTCAGCATCCCTTCCTCTTGCAATTATAGCTGTAGAAACAAGCTGTAGAGCAACACCTCTAAAACATTATGGCTTAACACACTGCCCAGAGGACTTAGATACATCAGTACCTCTGACTTGGTGAGCAAAACCCAGAACCAGAAACCAGAACCCTTGCACAACCCAGAAAATCTCAGCTTAAATTATCTAGAAACATGGTATTCTTAACCAAATCATTATGAGTCATGTTCAGCTGAGTTCATGTGATACGTGTGAAGACTTTCAGACCAAAAGCAAGCTATAAATTGAACAAGTGGCTGTATTTGACTTGTGAAAACATGGTGTGGTACAGAAGGAATCCCTTGTTGATCTTTTGGGTGAGGAGAGAACTTATGACAATATCATTGCAACTATAATTCAAAGCTGTCATTTGTTTCATTTTATGTCTTTCTTCTCAGGGATTTATAAACATATACTTTAAAAGCTTGTAGCAAGATAGACTAAAATGTAGGCATTTCAGCATATTAAAATTATGAATGAGAGAAAGAGCTGTTATATAGTCTCATTCACTTCTTAGGTTGATATATTATCACTAAAAAATATATATATCTTACTATTTTACTGCCCGTTTCAAATTCCCATGACTCTCACATACATGGCATACAAAGACAACAGAACATCTCAGATTATACAACTGCTGGTGATCTTGGAAAATTTCTGTGTTACCCCATGGCTTCTTTTCACTTTTCAAGACCAACCTGTGGTAGCAAGGATGTCCTCTGTAAGGCAGCACTTGCACTGTAGTCCTCTCCTCATTAGCCAAAAAATCCAAACCACAGCACTCAAAAAAGGTGAAATGGGTGATATTATCCTTGCTTTATCCTCAATGCCTGGCTGTGGTTTTCCTGCAGGTGCAGATTTTTCTCACTAAGAGATTGTGCTGGGACAGAAGACAGGGGCTATAAAATCACTACAGCTCTGCTTTCTGCTTCTGGGGTCAGGTCAGGTCAGTCAGGGGCTCTGGGTGTGCAAACCTGGTTGGTTTTTTGGGGTTTTTTTGGAAAGCAGAACTTGGCAGCCTCTTAGCTCAGAGAAGAATAGATACAGTGAAGGTCTTTGTTCTTTAGAAGCTCCGTTGTAGGTCAGGAGCTCCTAAAAGGGTGGTTCAAGCTGAAGGTCTCTGCAGAAGGGGGCCTGGTACTGTCAGTGATATAAACTTACTGTTATGAACCTGATTCTGAATTTCTATAAGCACAATAAGTAGTATTTAAATGGAGTAATTTTAAAAAGGTCACTCATCCTTGTCATATTGTAACCCAGTCTCCAGTTTCTTTCCTGAACTGTGTTACAGCTTTCTAGACCTGTTATTCTTGATTCCAGTCCTAATTAGACATACAGGAAAGCTGAAAGGGAGGCTTTGCTTTGGCATGAGACATGCAAGCATCTTGGAAGAAGGGAGATATTGGCTAAGATGCTGGAAGAGGTTTCCTCTGTGCCTCTGATGAGAAATAGGGGTGAATTACCCACATCTGAGCAGTGCAGGGTTCAGGCCGTGAATGGCAAGAGCTGAGTTCAGGCCCTTCATGCGGCCGGGGGAGCTGAGGACACAGGGCTGATCTGATCTGGAGGATATTGCGAGAAGTGGAAGGGCTGATTAATTTAACAATCTGTGGAGTTGCTTCTCGGTATCTATCAGGAATCTAGTGTGTTTGCATCCATGCTGCCAGGTAGCTAGAGCTTTGACTCACAAATTTTCTAGGTATTTGGGAAGGGGAAGGAATTATTGCCTTGTTTCGCTCTTTCTTTTCTACATGGACAGAAGTGAGAAGTGAGTGGGCATGAGATGGGAAACTGGAGTCAGGGAGTGAACTTTCGGCTCTGCCTTTCAGCTTTTGGGGCTAACGCAGCCTTGAGAGCAGCTCTGTACAGCTCAGAGAGGGGAAACCTCTGCTTTTGGGGTGCATCTGTCTTGCCCCAAGACAGAGCTAGCAGCTGGCCTGAATTTCTTTTGAAAACTTAATGGGTTTCTGAGAGTCTTTGGGGAAAGAGCGTTGCTCTTCCCGGGTGAAATGCATCCTTTTACAGTCAATGAGGGCTTTCTGAGCTATCTCAGCAGTGGGTTCCATCTGAGGGTGCCTTTGCACAGGGACAGCTTGTTACTGATGGTTCTTTCAGGGAGGGCACAGTGGGTTTGGCATGCAGAGGCCATGCATTTCAGCACACGTGCATGACAGCAGATTACCACAGTGCAAGACGATGACTCTGAAAGGGCTGTCACTGCGTATTAGGTCAGTAATCCATGAACTGAGGAGGATTAGCATGATGCAGTGTAACATCTCTTTAGGAGTCCTACATATCTATCAGACAAAAAGATTCACTCTAAGAAGATAAATAAATGTCAGAATCCAATTGGTTTGTCTCCAAATCTCAAAAATGGATGTAGCAACAGCACCTAGACAATGGCATACCAAGAAATCTGCAGTAGTCTATCATGGGCATAATGTGGTGAGCACAATAAATATAGTATGCACAGTAAATAACAGATAAAAATAGATAATATACTTCTAAAAGCACCTAATTACAACTGTATCTGACAACCTAGAACAGCTTACTGTTTTTTTCCTAATTCAGATGAGAGCCTTATTTTGTTTTGCTGTTTTTCTATTATTTAAGCATCAAAGGAAATTCACACAAATTAAAGAAAAAAACCTCTTATTGTTTGAATTGGATACCACTGCTGTGATCAGCAGTACCAGGCAAAGCCCATGATGTATATACAAGCTGTAAGCCTGAAGCAGATTGCAGTGTAAGCAACAGCAGGAAGCACTGTGTAGGAGGAGGGAACCTGGGATTTCAGCCTGACTGTTGCCTTTGGGTGCTGAACTGAAAATGAACTTGTCTTACGTGGACATTAAAGGAAGGAGTGTCTGAAGGGTATTCTGGCTCCTGCTAGTAGATCTGTACATGGTACCTATAGGTCCAAGGGGGACGTCCTGCTCTCTTCCATTGCAGCAATGCCATCATCCCCTTAACACATCCAAACTCCACCTGAAGACTGTCCCTGCATCAAGGCTTTTCTGGCCCCAGCCTAAAAGTGCTGAGTTTCTAGCTTGGAGCTTGACATATACTAGAGCCTTGATAATTTGCATCCTGATGGAGCAAACTTTTTTCCAGTACTGAATGTCTGGCCACAAAATTAATTTTCCAGAAATTATTCCAGGTGTTTTCTTCTATGGACTTCCTTGCCAGTAGTTGTTTACTAAAATATTCGGGGCTCAATATGCAGAAATGAACATGCACAAGGAAGATTCTTTTTAAACTGTAAATTGAGTGTTTGAGGGAAATGTTAAGTTGCCTGGGACAAGTTTTCACATGGAATTTCAAGTTATTACCAGTTAGAAGCTGCTGGATTTTTTGAGATTTTTTTTTTATGCTAAAAGTGATTCATAGGTAGCCTCCAGACATAACTCAGTCTGTGACCAGATCAAACTGAATTATCTGCTTGCTACATTTGCATCAGTAAATTACCAATCCAATGCTTTTGGGGGATGTCTAGAAAAAAAATTAAAATTAATTCAGCTTGGTGGGTCAAAAGACCTGAGAACTGAGGTCAGAGCAACTCTGGTCATGTGTAAAAATGAAGAATAAGCAAAAAGGAGGCTGTTGATTTGGCAGAACCAGTACCTTTTCCTCTAATGAGAGCAATTTTCCTCTAATGTCAGATAAGAAGTTTGTGTCTAGAGATTGTCTTCAAGAGCTGCTAGAATACATGCTATCTGCTGCTCCATTTTTTTTAGAGATATTAAACACTTTCCAAGGTTTTCCATTTATGCATCTTTGATGTAGTTAACATGAAGTAATGGGATTTCTGAGCAGAATGGGGGGAATGCCCACATTAGTATTCAATCCATTATGTGAAGACTTACGTGCCGGGAGATCAGTTCCTCTCTTTCAAATGACCTTCATACACAATCAGCCCCTGTCCCTGTCAGAAGTAGCAAGTGTTATGCCTTAAATCTTGCTCAGATACAGGCCCAAACCCAGCAACTTGCAGATGGAATTGGCAGCTTGAGCTAAAGTGGAATATCTCGAAATTGGAGGTGTCAGATCAGCTCACTCTCCACTTCTATGGCTGTGGGAATCTGGGTCACGTTGTGTCTTGGCCACAGTAATGGATGACATTAGGATCCCTACATAAATTCCTCTGCCACTTCTTCTAGAAAGGTGCTCACTGATTGATAGACATATGTACAAAACCACCTACATGCTTGAGTTGACCTTGACATAACTTCAAAATACATCCCAGGGTGACTTAAGATAGATCCTACCTGAAAGACAGACAATTTAAAATCTCATCCCTCCAACTGCTGGTGCTGTACCAACACCAGACATGTGGTAGAGGTGATTGCTTGGAGTCTGCTGAAATACAGTCATCTCCGCACAGCTACATTGCTCTCTGGAGCACCTGGATGCCTGCAGAAGGTGCCATAAATCAAGCAAGGACTACAATCTGCGTGCATCTTCTGAATCCTCATGCACAGCCAAATGGCAAATGAAAGTTAAAGCTGTTGGCAAAATATAAGCAATGCAGCTAAGGAAGCCCAAGGGGGGGTGGTGGTGGGTGGGAACGGGAACCTGAAATGACAAAGGCAAGTTGATGGACAAATCCTTTCTTGCAGACATCGATACATAAACCAGGAGCAGCACTTATGCTCTGATCTCAGGCTGAGCTTTGGAAATGGAGGACAAATCCTCTTCTGATTTGTAAACTAAGCAAATCAGGCTATCCAAAATTGCAAGCAGGTTTCCTTCTAGCATATACTCCTTAGTCCTTCACCATAACAATTGATGCAGCCTCTTAGAGTAGCACCAGGAATCTTTGCCACAGGCAGCACTTTAGAAATAGTGATGATAAAAGGCTTTTCTGGTTAGTTCATTGACTGAAGTTCACATCATTTTCCAAACCAAATCAGAACTCTTTCTGCTGATTTTTAAGCAACTCCTTCCTAATCAGTGAAGTCAGTGAGAGTTGTACAGAAGCAGAATTTAGGCCCATTATCTTCTTTCACTGCCCCATTTACAGATGAATAGTCTCTCTGACTTTCTCATGGCTTTCTTAGCTATGTTTAAATAATTTATTATTTAATCTATATATTCTATATTCTATGTAATACATAATTTATTATTTTATCTATATTTCTAGCTGTTTGCTTCAGTGATTTGCACTGGATTTGCATTTTTAATGGATTTTTTTTAGCCTGGATGAACTCAAAAATGCATTATTTATAAACTGAGGCATCTATAGCCAAGTCTTTGCATTGTAATTGGAGCTTTGTTTAAATGCTGTCGGTGGCCTTTAGATTCAACAGTTTGCAGCAAGTTTCTTTATGTTGGTCATGCTTACAGAGCCCTCACTTTGTGACATATCTTCTAGACTTCTATAGCTGATAATTCCTGTGAAGTCACTTACTTCTCCAGAGCCTATTCATAAAAGACTGACCAAGTGCTTTACCCTCACTGTCCATCCGAGGGCTATATTTGAGGGCATATTCTGCACTATCTGTACCTGCACAGATGAAGACCCTGCCTATGTATGTGTAGAAAAGGCTTATTAAACTTTGGTCCTTAAATTCAGTATAGCATACCTCTTCTTTTCTTCACCAGGAGGGACTGCAAGTGTTGTTGGCACAATCAATCCACTTGTCTGGTGTAAGAAAAAAACAATTCTTATTGATCCAGTACCTACAGATCCTCCTGGCTCCACCTGTTATCTGTAAGTTGCACTGAAACTGGTGTTTTGGTCCTTCAGCATTGCTCTAACACCACAGTGTTTGGAGGCAGTGGTTCTGCCATGGTAGCTGTTATGCCTTTTTTTCTCCATATATTGGCAACAGATGAAGTAAAAAATGTAACTAGAAGTTCATCTGTCTGAGCCCCCCTGATTCCTTGCTGTCCTAAAGGCTCTTAACAGCACTTAAGCTGTTGGCTATCTTCAGGCTTGATCCAGGGAGTAGAAGGAAGCTCTTCTCTCTGAAGAAGCCAAGATAAGGTTAGAAAAACAGTGCCATGACTCATGTTTGAATGACAGATCCAGTGGAAAAATAGTTTTTGTAGTGTTCAGGATGTGTGGTCCCCACACTGGATTTTTTTCACCTCTTAAATAGGCAATGGCAGAGCCATCCCACAAAGCCTGAAATGATGAGTATTTTCTTGTTAGAAGACCTAATGTAGTGAAGTTGATGGCAACCTTCCCAGTGGTTTCAAGTTTCTTTGGATCCAGCCCGGAGCACCTGCAGAGGGCCAGTGGTACAGAGCTGCTCTCCTGAGCTTCTGAGAAACACCCTGGAAATAAGGATGTTAAAAATTAAAAGAGCTTAACAGTTGTAACGGGTTTTATTTGACCTCGTGGTTGTATATGTGGCTCCTGGTTGAAGAGTAACCCCTTGGCTATTTACATGGGGCTCAGCTTTGCAACAGGTCAGCTTTGCAACAATAAATAAATGTCATTTACCAAGGAGGGAGGCTAAGAAATCTGAAGAAAAATATATGGACTCTACAGTCCTGCATAGTCTGCAAAGAAGATAGAAACCATCTGGCAGACTGCTGCAGATTTATGAGAGCATCTCACACATCCTCTTATTAGAGCACCCAACCTCAAGCTTGTCATGCTTGACGAGCATTTTAACAGGTTCAGACACTTACTTACCAGGTCTCTACACTTTGCACTCCAGACTGGATGACTCAGATGTGCTGGAGACTCGCAGGTGTGTTGCCTGTCTAACAGCATCCCGCAGCCCATTCCTCACATATTCCCCTGTGTTGGTAGAAATTGTGGTGAACTGACTGGTTAGGCACCACTTCAGCCAGGCAACAAGCTTCTTGTTCATTCATTAGCCTCTTCAGACCCATCTGTAGCAATTAATCTAAACCAGCACATCACTGAGCTGTGGGTTGTCTGTGCTGTTTGGGCATCTGAGGCCCATTGGTCTGTTTTCAGCCTTCAGTGCAAAGCTGCAGAGAGGCACCAGGAACAGCCGTCTCTCACTGCCACAGACCATTGCATTTGTCCACATGAAGTCGGAACCCAAATAAGTTTTAAAAGTTATATAACACAAAGAAACATGTTTAAATAAGACCACTATTTAAATAAAGCAAAGGCATTAAGAGGTCAGCAACGCAGTTAAAGAGCAGCTCCTACTTCCACAGCTTTTGTGCTGCATTGGCACAATCTGCACTCCCTCTTCCCCTATTGCAAGGCACAAGTGGGTGCCTAGCTTTTGCTGTAAATGAAGTCATTAAGAAGACTGCAACAATCACCCTGGTTACAAATCACATCTGCTTAGGAGCATCACTTGAAGGAAAATATCGGCTATATCAATCTGTAAGCAGGTGATGGGTCTGGTGATACCGAACATGTCAAAACCTCTGAGCTGGCCTCATCGCAGCATTCAGAGGCGCTGGTGCACATCGCCCAGTTGGGGAGCAGGTTTTGGCAGACTGTGGAAGGGATATGTGTCACTTAGATGTAATTAATGGTGCAAGGATACACCCTGTAGGTGCTCTCCTGATGGCTTTCTAGCACCTGATTTACTTCGGCAAACAATACATTTTTAGATCTATCCTCTGAGTCATTGAAGGGGGCATAAAAGCTCATGACTTGGTTCGCTTGAGCAAGAAAAGGTGCTTTCTTTTCAGGGAAGGATCATGTCTGAGTTCCAGATACTTGAGCCGAGCCTGATGTATGTTGTCCATGTTTGTTGCTGCTGCTTTAGACTTTGCTCGTGCATGAAACCATGACGTGGCAAAATGTGTTTGGAAGTACAGCTAGCAGCCCCGTGGCTCCTGCAGCATGGCTCCGGGGGAGGCTGGATAACCTCCTTCTCCTGCGTTTCTCAAGGCAACTGCCCAAAAGCATTTTTTTCTCTCTTTCAGGGAATGTACTATGGGGACCTGCATTTTCTTCTTTCTCTGCAACATGTTGTAATTTATAGGATGAGATTTGTGATAATTGAGTTCAGCGCTGAATGCTGAGCCTTCTCCATATCCCCTGGGGTTTTCCTGGGAACAAGATGGATTGCCCAGTATGCTTCAGGCAGAAAATAATGAATGAATAAATAAATACATGAATAACAGCATGCCTCATTTTGCCTATCTCTTAGAGAGAGAGGAAGCTAATTCTTTAAGTATCAGGAATGTGCTCATTATGCAAAAATGGCAGAGCAGATGCACATATTCATAATAAGTATATTAAAAATCTCATTTTAGCTCCTAGAGGACAAGTGCAAGTGCAAAATTGGGTGCAATTATATTTATCTTCCCACCTATGGTGCACTCTCATTTGAATATGTATTTGTTTGAGCTGGTTGTATCTGGAAGCATGGAGTTTCCTGTGATTGAAAAAGCAAATTATTATGACTACCAGCCTATGATACTTCATATCAGAGTCTGGATCCAAGGTCCCCTGAAGTCACTAAAAAGGTGCTTTTTGAGTCCAGCTGGTTTTGCATTCAGGCAAGGGCTGGTCTCTTGTGCAGCCAGTGCTAAGTGTGTGTTAATAGCAGCACAAAAGAGCAGAGGATCCAAGTGGGGCTGTTCATCATAACTATCATTTAATCAAACTAAAATGATGAACTGATAATTGGATGTCCTTGCAAGGACTGCACAGAGACAGAGCCTTGGGTAGAGTCCCTTTCATATACAGAAATAAATCAGACAAATAGTCTGCTTTGGGCAAAGATATTAATCTTTCACATGAGCATGAACAATAGTGGAAGTAAGTGTTGCTCATGAGACCATTGGTCTGTGCCTGACTGCTGTAATATGCTTGCTGCTTGTGAATGAAAGAAGCCACTCTTTCCTACCCTTAACGTAGCATTAAAGAGTGTGGAAGTTCTACATGCCCAGGTTTATTAGAAGGCTGTGATAGTGAAAACCTGACTGGGTCTAAGGCAACTTCTCCAATAGAGAATTCATACGCTTTCATTTCAGCAACATAAAATAGAGATATAAGAATAAACCCAAACATGGACAGGGACACTGGGAAGAGACCTGGAGAATGGTACCACCCAAGCAATGAAGATGGACAAAGTTTTCTACTGGAAATTCAACAGCAGAAGTATCCTACAATATATTAAAAATTCTTTCTAATTAACAGTAAAAGTGGGATTTGTGTTCTTCTGAAGTACCAATCCCTGCACTATCTAGGAAAGCGTAACCATTTTCTAAAAATTAAACAAAGTAAGTTATGAAAAATAGCACTCCAAAGACCAAAAGTCAGATTGAATAGTAAGGAAAGAGTTTTTTATTTCACAGGGGAAAAAGTAACAAGAACAAGAAGAAAATGCTGAAAATGTTCATAAACACAACTATTTCCTAAAAAGTGGCCTTACAACATTTTAACTGAAAAATGTTATTCTTCTGTTCCTGCTTATTCCTGCCCAGCCTGCTTGGCTTGAGGCTGTAGTAAGGGTATTGCTGCCACGGATAGAGCCTCTGGCACTTCCCAGCACTGCTCTAAGCAACTGGCATCTCTCACAGGTGGTTTTACTCAGCCAATGCAGCACGCACATAGCAAAGTATGTATTTTGTCTGAGGATTATTTTTCTCCCCTTTTGACTAATCCCGTTACTCTGATTCCACTGGAGAAGGCAAAGCCTAAGAAGTAGCACTTCCATGTCAGGATCAAAGCAGAGAGCAGCAGGGTTTCCCACATCCCCTTTCTTCTGCAGGAGCACAGTGCGTAACCTCAGAGAAAGCTCTGTCTCTCCTGCACAGATGAATTCTTCTCTTACAGACAATTATTTTGCCAGAGGAATGGAGCTGCTGCCTGCCTGTTCCAGGGTGCTATGTAATATATATCAGCTGAAAATCTGCTTTTCAAGCTTTGGTGAGCCGGGATTAATTGCAAACAGTTCGGCACTGCAGGTTCCCACTTGGCTCCATTTTTCCAGTCACATATTACGTGTAATCTGAAGCCAGTGCTTTTTCCATATTTCTTTTGCAGTACTAACCATAATTCTCTTACTTTTTTCCTCTCTCTTTCAAGCAAATAAATTAATAACTACATTTGCTCTTCCATTAGCCCTAAAATAAGTGCAACTCCATAATTTGGGTTGTGATGTCTTCAATTTTATAAGAAGTGTAGAGTTAAAAGATAAAAGCAGTGTCTGTGCCTCTAATTTTATTTCTGAAATGAGTGTTAAAACTAGGACGATGCATACCAATAAGACTACAGCAAGAATGCTAGTTAATAATATTAAGAGAAGAATCGCTATTGAATTATTCTTGGGTTATCGTAAGTATATCCAAAAATAACATAAGACAATATTAGTTGCAATTCTTAGCAGAGCAACCTGTGTGGAATAGGAAGAAAATAAAATGCTGTGCTTCTGGGACTATTTTTATTTCTATAAAGAAGACTTTTGCAAGTGCTTTCATCCTCTCCAACATACAAGAGAAAAGGTTGTCTGCTTTCCAAGATTTAATGAGCAACACTTCTGAATACTGCTATGGATTTACAAGCAGTTTAATGAATATGGTGCCAATGGAAAGCTGCCGTCATCCAAACTGAATGAAAATATGGTTTAAATAACAGAAAATCTAACATTCAAGATTGTGACTGAGGAATATAAAAGTTGGGTCTTGTCACAGGACTATGAGGATAACACAGAAGAGCACTTTCAAGGTATTTAATTGGGTCTAGTTCTGCCCCATAAGGTGCCTAACGATTTGGGTCAAGCCCTGTGCATGGTTCCTGTTGGGTCTGCTGGGCCAAATCCTGATCTCTCTTGATTTGCACACTGGCATAAAACCAGATGGGATTTGTCAGAAGGGAGAAGTCACGGTGGCAGATATCCAAAAGAGTCTGCTGCCCTTTACGAAAGGTGAAAGGAGGAGAGGGGGGTGCAGCTGAAAGCAGTCTTCTGAAAGAAAATGAAACAAGATATATTTCTTTTTGCAAACTACTCTTGATTTCCTTACTTAGATGGAAACAAAGTCAGCAACACAAAGAAAGACTGTGACATTTAGCTGAACAAACAGCAAGATGAACTAAGCTGCTAATTATACCTCCTATATGAAGACAAAAGACATTTTCCAAAATAACTAAATATTGTGCATTTATCCATAATTAGGACAGGATAGTGCCAGAGAGGAACATGAAGGTAAGAAGACAAAGAAAGGGAGAGAGGTTTTTTTATAGCTATTTTTTAAAAAAAAAATGTTAAAATTGCCACCAGAAATATGCTGAAAAAGACAAGTTTGTGGGCAGAAGCACCACAGAATGAGGAAGAAATGCCACAGGAAGGAAGAAGAGTAATTCTAGGAGTAAACAGCTACTTTTAGAAAATGCCATCTGTCCTGAATATGAGTTTGCCATATACTGTGACTCAAAAGTCTTTTTCCATTGAATTCCCAGCTCGCACTTTGTTAAAAGTTGAAAAACCTTAACCTGAATCAGGTAAGGTCACATCCCACGATTAATGTGTACTTTCATCTAGAGCTAAAAGTTCATGGGTAGGAGATTCTCCAGTTCCAGAATTCATCTCAATTCCTCCTGTGATCTCCTGGTGTCACTGCATTTTTTTCTCCTTAATTCATCCATCTATGGAAACTTGCAGGACCTGTCTGCCTTGGGAAGTGCATGGGTTAATCTGTTCTCACTTGCTAACGCATATGGAAGACAAAGCAGTACATAAACACCAGGAGTCATCATCGCAGTATATGCTAAAAATTTGATATTGCTTAAGATCCCAGTTGGCAGGACATGGACGACAGGCATAGAATGGGTCACCTCCGTCTTTTGCATGTAAAAGAGCCTGAGATGTCTAAAAAGCACAGAGAAATGAACTATTTTAGGTAATGGAAGGAAAAAGACATTAATAAGCAGCTTTGCAAGCCACTTATACTCTATCTTCTAATTATCCACAAACATCGGAGGTGGGAAAGTTGTCTTCTGAAATATGTTATTCTCCATCAAAGATTATTTTCTTCAGGGCTTTCTGTGATATCAGTAGGAAATCAGAAAATGAGAGGGAAAACAATTAATAGATATAAACATCAATCAGGCTGGAAAACAGACCAAATGGATTTGATCCTTTGAGGGAATGAGGCAGGCTTTCATCACTAAGTCCTAGGCAGCTCCTAAAGGATGAAGTACTGAGCAGCAAAGGAAAAAAAAAAAAAAAGACAGATCCAGTTGAGGATTACATGGGAACAAGCTTAGGCAGAAACTGTCCCCAAATGGCCTTGTTAGGGAGAGAGGCTTTTCCCTACATTTTCCCCAGAAAGACTTCCCTTTGGATAATAAAACTGTGCTGGGGACAAAACCAAGCAGGAACACACCACACAAAGATTTGTCTTGGGTCCAAACAACAACAGTTCCCTCTTCCAGATGCAACATGGGGGGCTGTCACTGTCCCATCTGCCTTTGTACAAAGGACCCTGAACTGTTAATGCCTCTCTTCAGCTATCTGAGCCAGCAACAAAGGATGAGAGTGCCTAAGAGAAGTATGCCGTGTCAAAAGTCTCATAGTTAATTCTGACTTTGTGTAGTTTTTAATAGCACCCTTTGGTGCTATGATGGGGGGAAAAACGCATTCATCAGCAAAAAATGAAAAGGCGGACAAAAATGCTGATTTTGGCTAGAAAATCAAGCAGCAGGTGCTGATCCACAGTGTTCGAGGTAGCACTGACCTTGTCTGTAGGTTGCTGAGCGTGGTATAGCACATGTGGGACATGGGGCCTGACTGATTCCTCTTACTCTGGTTTCACTGTGCTGCAACTCCAGTGATTTCTATGAATTTTCCACCTGATTTATTCAGCCATACATGAGATTACATTTTTTTCTTCATTTCTCTATGTAGTCTCAGCTTTTTTCTTCATTTCTCTATGTAGTCTCAGCTAGTCCTGCTCTGGAGCTCTGCTAGTGAGCAGCACTTTCACCTACAAGTGGCTCTCTGACTTTAAGAGGATTACTAGTGCAGAGAAAGTCGTCTTTATGTTGAAGTACTGGATATTGCAACACAGTCTTGCATTAAGTGAATAATGAGCTGAGCATGCTGAGTTTGCCAACTCCAGCTGGAAATACTCTTTATGCTAGTGCTGCTTTGGTGGGCTGGTGGCCCCCAATTTGGACATTCAATGTCAAATGTCCATGGAAATTCTCCGATTGTTTCCTATCAACCCCCCACACTTACCTCTTCCTGCAGAACTCAGATATGAACATACAGCATCCACACTATTGCATAGATGTGGACAGGGGCATGTAACACACACACGCTTTACTATTTTATAAACACTGCTTATGCCCTTCTCCAATCCCCTGCACAGACGTGTAAAACCACAGTCTGCTTTGAACATCAGTGTACAGAAGAAATTATATATTTCAGCATGGGTAGAAAGGAGGGAAACTTCAGGGACTCAGACTGCTCTCAATTAGCAGTTATCTCCAGCAGCTTGTCTGATTAATGACTGCACCTCACACTGTGCCTATATAATAGGTGCAGGAAAGGTGCTTTAAAAGTGCTTTGCTTCTAATTATTGTGGAGACTGAAACAGTGGGTATCTCTTGTTAGAGTAAACATCTTCATCCTTCCCCTAGCTCAGATCTATGCAAGTGCCAACACTGGGCCTGGGTGAGCAGGTGGGAGCATAGTGGGTATGAGCTGGCTGGTGCCAGCAGGAGCCTGAACATGATGGACCTGAATAAAGTTATGTGCTTCCACCAGCACTAAGCATCCTCACTTCACGGGACTTCATACCCTGCACCAGAGTTTTTCTGCCTTCATGGACCGGAGTCCAGCTCTTTTGGAGGTGATCCTCCAAGTACAACGGCACCAATCTGTCACACCAAGCACAAGCCTTCCCAGAGCCAGAGAGCTGCTACATGTTGGTGCTCAAGCACTAGTACTTACAACATAACATGTCAGACCCAGCTTGTGACTGAACTGTAGTCCCATTCCCTTTTCTGCCACAGTCAGTGACTTTGGACAAATTAATCTATTGTGTCTTTGCAGCTGAGCTAAATCAAGTATGCACATACTTGTGTCCTGGGGTAGCTTAGATGAAGTGTGAACAGCCCTATTGTACAACTGGACCTAAACTGCTGTGACTTGATGTCTGCCCCAACTTCTCAAGAGCTTGTCCACTCAGTTCCTGGCTTACAGTGACCTACAATTTGCTACAACTCTTTCCCAGTGAGTTGCAGGAAAACCTTGTCTCTGTTTCCAAGGGAATGCATTGGAAGATCATTGAAAACTTAGACAACTTCAGCCTGCATCCTTACTCCATGGGGACAAAGTGAGCAGCACAAGTGAATCTCTCTTAGCCTGCAGGAATCAGCAAGCCCAGGCTCAGCACCCACCAAAGCTGAGCAAAGTGAGACCTTCTGATGTGAGCAGGAGGCAAGGACTTGGAGTCATCTTTTTGTTTGGTCTGCTGAGAAAATAAGCTTATACTCAGTGGATCATTTTCTCCATGTCAAGTCTAGTTTAGCATCTACAGAGCTCTTGCTCATAACCGACATATCAACAGTTCTTTGAGGTTGGTTTAGGTATTAGGACACGCTGATGCAACAACTATCTGGCCAGACCAGTCTGCTGAACTGTTTTCAGTAATGGCTCTGGCATGGCAGGGAGAGATGAGAATGACATCCTCTCCACCAAGCAGCTTCTTTGCTTTGGGCATAAAGGTACAGGTAATAATAGTCACTAGCCAAGAATCTGGAGATCTTTTCAGAAAAGTTGCTCTACCAGCACCAAACCCATGACTGTACTATGAACAGAAATGCAACAACATTTCCCAATCACAGCTAAATTACATGAAAATTACAATCAATTCACCGCTATCTGGGTGACCCTATTCTAATCCTTGCTTCCCTCTCCTTTTCACTAAGTTCACTTAATCGCACATTCACTGCAAAGTAAAGAAAGGTTTTAAAGTACATTTACCTTGTAAAAATATCAAATCTTCTTTAGAAACGAGCACTGGTGAATTATGAATGAAGGCATGCAGTGCTGAAAGTCCCTACTTATACATTTTTAAATGTAGCCTTTCACTTCTGATAATACTTTTAAAAACCCACTGGACGGAAGCTTACAGTCTATTGCAAAATCCAGCCATATTCTTTGCCACCACGTTCCCCGATCTGAAGAAGTCCCAGCTGCTTCAGTAATGCTGCCTCCCTTGCAGCCTGGAGAAGGGGCCAGCAGGTCTGAGCAAAGGTCACTTCAAAGGGCAGGAGAGGAAGAATTCACTGTAAATAGAAATTATACACTGAGAAGAAAATGTAAAGATTAAATTATACATAAATAAAACCCCACAAAAAAAAAATCATACAGGCAAATTTCCAGCACCAGAACTCTTATTTTGATGCTTGGCTGGGCAGGATGGTGGCTGGTGTGGACGTACCCAACCCCACTAAGGGACATCCACAGGCAAGTCTGCCCAGCTTCCCAGACCTGGGCACAGACTCAGATTTGACGCCTCCATCCCCAGCAGTGGCACATTGACCTGTCAGGTATTGGAGAGGACATGTTACCTTGGAGGACACCGTGAACTGCTGAAACGTGTGGAAACAAACCTTTCAGTGCTGCTTCTGAGCTCAGGTGTAACATTCTGCCAACACAGCTGTATCGCACCCGGATGGCAGCTGGGTCAGAGCCAGTGCTGGACGTCCTCAAATACTCATGGGTGCTGAATGTCCTTAAAAACTTCGCAAGGCTCTCCTTTGTAAGCATTGTTGTTTTATTCTGCAGAGTAAGAGACCTACCAAACTTGAGATAAGAAGCAACTAAATTTAAGTTACATGAACAAAGAGGGAGAAGAAAATCCCCAGCTTATCCTTTCCGCTCACACACTGTCTCTATCAATCTTTCTTCAGAGACAATTTTCATTACTTCGGAGTTAAAGGCCAGGAGGGGACCTTAGACCTGATCTTCCTTGTGTCAGCGTTTCACCAGGTATCCCCAAACTGAGCCCAGTAATTATCTGACCAAAGCAGTTACCTGGAAGGCAACTACAGTTGATTTGAAGCCATGAGAAAATGGCAAAGTGACCTGCTTACCTTGGCAGCTTTTCCTGATGCCCTCCATTTCACGTGGGTGCCTTGTCTCCAGTCTGAATGTATCACTTTTTTGCTATGCTCTTTTTCACCATGTTGCATATATCCTGCAGTCACTTTTCCTTGCAACTTTCCCATCAGCTAAGCTCTTTCAAACTGGCACTGCCAGTTTCTTCTGAGCTCCCATCAACACTCCCAACCCTTCAGCACATGAACAGTCTCGTCATCAGTATCACAGTTTCTTGATCAGAAACAAAATGACCTTATACTATCTACCTACTCTCCACTCCAGCAATCAGACCATATCTAGGCAATTACCAACTTTGTAAACTTAGGCCTTATCTAGAAAATCTGGTTTCTATTTGTTTAGCATTAATTATAGTCCTGTCCATGCATTTTATCTTCATAAGATTCACCATCCACCTCTTGGATGACAAGACGTCCCACCAGCAGGAATGGCTGGCCCCATTCTAGTACTGACATAGCAATAGCATCCTTCTAGTCCTTGATTTTAGAGCATTCAAGCTAACAAAAAATAAATTCTCATGGGTCAGAGATTTACTTGGCCAATTCTTCTGAGATGCTTAGTGGCAAGAATAATTAAGTCTGTTTTTTTCACTAGCAGATGATGCCTAACATTTTCCTAGCTGGATGGACCAGGTCATACCAGCCAAGCTCATGTGAGAAGAGAGCTGCTTTCCAAATACAGAAGGTATCTATTGGTTACCTCTCCCTTTCCCATGGCTGTGTCAGCTCCAGTATCTCTACCTTATATTCAGCTTGTGATGTTGCTAGGATATGCTTTTGCTTAAAAACAAATGCCTTACTTTCCTTAACCATTCCTGCTCTGAATTTTTGGATATATATCTCCCTCTCACGTTCATTGTCTGGACCAAATGATCTCCCATTTGTGTTGGCTGCTGCCCATTCATACACACACTCTTTCTCATGTGGTGTATGTTGCTTTTTTCACTCTAGCTGGTACATTTATTTCATCAGTGAATTGAAAGTAATCTTTCATCTCAAATTGCTGTCTTCTGTCTCAAGTGGAGTTTTTGCATTATTTTTTTGCATTTTAAGAATTGGCATGTTTGGTTCTCATTTTCTTTCCTTTTTTTTTTTCAGTCAGTTCCACTTGACATCGATCAGATTTGTGGAATATCTCCTTTCCAGCATGGCATATACACTACTGGTTTTGTTCACTAAACATTTGTAGTCAGTAACCTGTGGTTCAGAGCTGTAAATACCCAAAAGCATTAAACCAGGTCTCTTACTCAGGTCTGTGATTTTTCCCAGTCTGACCTCCAAAACGCTGTGCATTTACCGACACAGACTCCTGGATTTAAAAAAAAAAAAAAAAAAGAAAGTAGTAGTAAATAGAAGGTAGAAACTAAAGGTAGAAACTTTCTAAAGGTAGAAACTTAATGCACCAGGTTTTAGGAGGAAATATGCATATACCATATGGATCTGGCACCCATCACAACATTTAAAGGAATTACCAGCAGTGCAGTGTTCCCAGTCATTGGCAATATGCCCTCCTATAAATGCAATTTAAGAAATCTCTGCCCAGAAAAAGGGAGAGACCCCAATGAAAGCAGACTGCAGTCTTTTCTCGAATTTTTTATCAGACTGCACCATCTAGAGGGCGGCAGCAGCATCATGCAGCTCCTGCTATGAACCACTCCTGGAGGGGTACCAGCGCTGCAAAGATACTTCTGTATCCCACTGCATAGAAAATATTTCTATATCCCCACTGTCTCCTTGCTACTGCTGTCGATATGCGCAAAGGCAAGGGGCTGTATGTACCACAGCAGGATGAAATACTTCCAGGGACATGACCCTGACCGAGGTAAATCTTCCCTGTCCTCATCAGCATCAGACTCTTTCTTTGTCCCTTTGTTATTATGGTCAACCTCTAACCAGTAAGGAGCCTTTACACAATATAATACATACAGACCTCTTTCATTTCTTCTGCTTACATATTTTCTTAGATACATATTGTCAACGTCTCTGCATGAAAGTTCACTGTGATCGAGTAGACAACCCTCTGAAGCCAGCAGTTGCATGTGTGCCCTTATTAAATTCACATTAAGCTTGATAGTGACCTCTTATTTGGCAGGAGAAGTATTTCCTGGTTTGCTGTGTGACAACTGATTTATCAAACCATTAATCAGTTCATTATTAGGTTATTAGCACATACTACTGTATTAATCAATGCACCATTCAGAGGAGGGTGAATGTTTTTGCTAGGTTACGTAGTGATCCATGAAATCTTAGTTAGAACTGAGGTAATCTGTGAAGCAAAAAGCCACTCTTAAACACTGTTACAGCTAGAGAATATTTTGAAGAGGAAAAACTTGTTTCCAGTCCTGGACCACTTAGCTAGAAAGGCAGGTATCTAGTGGTACAATGGGAAAATATTTTTCTTATTGACTTGTTGCATTATTGGTCAATGGCTGTTAGGTGCTCTACAGCTGGGGGATGACTGGAATGCTGCTACAAATGGCAGAGGATGACTCAGGGAGCAGTGAAGCTTGACAGTGCCACCAATCTCTGCATCCAAAGAGCAGGTCCATGTGATGTCTCAGACATCCATCAGAGATGTGTCCAGGCTCAGCTTTCCCATCAGATAATAAATAAATCACTAATAAAATTAATTAAATAATATTCTGAACTACTGCAAAAACTGTTTGAAATAGGCATAGAGATTGCAGCAAGAAACTGCCTGATGCACAAATACCTACACACAGGCAATGTCTTTCCGTAATTCTCATTTTTAATGCAGCCAGCCTAACAGCAAGAGGTTGGGGAACTGGGAAGAAAATGTACAAACTAAACAGCCAGAACAGTGATGGTCACCCTCATTTTGCAGTTTAATAATTCTTAGCATCATCCTCATCTTTGCAGGACCTTGACCCTTCTCCTCTCCTCAGGGAGCAGAGCACAGAAGCTGAGATAAATCTTTAAACGAGTTTTGCACAAAAAGTCCCTGCTGCTTGCCTGTCCAGCGGGCAAAGGCATGAATATGTACCATGCAGTTTTTTAGGCAGCTGTACTTGAAAATAGCCTCTCTAACCGTGTCAGTTCTGCTCCTGTGTAATGAAACCAAGTAGGCGGCATCTGGAGTCTTTCCCTTCAAGGCATTAAGGGGGATTTGATCCCAAGCAGCGAACAGCAGTTGACCCTGAAGAAATATACAGCGAGGGAGCCTCCACTCTTCTCAGACTGGCATACCCTGTGCTGTCCCCTTAGTCAGACCCACACAAGCCTGTTTGGGTCACCCTGATAAGCACAGGGGACAAAGCTGGCGGGGAGCCCTGCCCTGCCCTGCGTGGGGCAGAGGGAAGCAAAAGGGCAGCAGGCTCTGCGCTCCCTCGCCAGCTCCCCACAGCCTGCCAGGCCCCGGTGCTCCTCTGGGAGTGTCCTGATGTCATGGCCCAGGACACAGCTGAACCCTTGTTGGGGACATTTTTGTGGTGACAACCTGCCCCAGCATCACAATACTGCCAGTTTCTGGTGCACTTTGACATTTCAAGTTGAAGCCAAATTGCTGTTGACAACCTCATGTAATGCAGGTCTTACTGTGATTTCATTAGCTCCACCGGATTAGTTGCCTCAGAATGGACAAGTTAGTTATTTCTTCTGAGTATCGAGCATTTTCAGCAGTTCAGCCACTTTGAATCATGTTAAATAACCCCTGAGTGGATAATCAGTTATACATGTCATGTTTTGCCTTCTGAGGGATCTGCGGATTGCCTTTCCTATTGCGAATGGAAGGGACCAGGAACTTCTTGGTATGAAGCTGCTGAATTTGTCCCCACAACCCCTGGTTCCTATCCCAACATATCACCATTTGCCTCCCATCACTTCTCCCATCATAGCACAGTTTATGCACCACTGCATGGGGGAGCCGATGCCAGAGCAGGGAAGCAGAATGAGAAAACCTTTCAGCTGGGTAGTCCTACACAAAGGTGTTGTCCATTCCTTCGGCACCCCAAGAAGATTCATAGTTTTCCCGATCTACTTCTCACCTGATAACAAAATACACTGACAAGCTGCAAGACAGATGTGTCCGTGAGACTCAGATTGCTCAAACAGCTTTATGCTGTCCTAAGGAATACTGGGGACATCCCTTGAAATCTGTGAAGGGAACGGTTGCTCTTCTTTGCTTCCAAATAAAGATTAAGTTCTAAATCGCCCAAATCAGATATGAATGCTTTGGGGTTGGAGCCAGGCGACAAGCTTCAGATCCAGACTCCAGCAACCAAAAATAACCTTGGGAAACAATCTTCTAAACTCCAAGTTATAATCAAGAACATGTCCATCCCCACCCGTATTCCAGGGGAATGAATCTAAATACATCTCTGGCTCTCTGCTTGATGCTGTTCAACCCCATACCAAACAAATAAACATAAATAGTTGCAAAGCCTTTTTTTAGAAGAAAGTTTCCCCAGAAAAGCTAGCAAGAGATATATAGGCCCTTAACCACAAGAAGACTGAGATGAATTCTTCATGCTCCAAATTTAGAGTTATTGGGATCCAAGATTTCTATTGAGTTTTATTTCAAAATGCAAATAAAGAGTTCATGATTCAGACAGCCATTCCATAATCTTTTCATCCCAGTCTCTGATTTTTACTTATTAAATAAAATGAACAAAAATATGTGTTCTCTCTCAAGCTTAGTTATTGCAGAATAGCTCAAAAGTATATTGCATGACCCATAAAACTCCCATGCTCCAGTTTTCTCAACTGCCAGCACACAGTGGTGCACTGCCAGCAGATATCTCTGCTGTATGTGCCAGAATAGGATCCTCCACTTACTGTAAGTGATAATTTGGCTGCTTTGCATCCCACTTCCTAGAAATCCTAATTCTACCCCAATGTATTTTGTCAATACTGATTAATCTCTCCACATCTGAGCAATTTTTGAGATTATTTCTGTTTATAAGCTGCTTCTGCAGTACAAATTGCCTTTAGCAGCCCAGAGCCTGACGTCAGGTAAGAGGCTGCTTCAGGTCTTTCCCAAGTATGCTGAAAAAATAACAGCAAGCACCACCGAGCCTAGCTAAGTCAGCAAAGAGCTATACTTACTCTCCTGCTGTCGGACACTGCATTGGAACAGGCAGCTCATGTAGTAGGGTTACTTCTACTGCAGATCACCACTTCTCATTTTAGCATGGGCACGGTTTGGTTAAGATAAAACTGGAAACTTAGAGCAAAATATCCAAGACTCTCTTGTATCATTGCTTCGTCTCAGATTGATGCCCTGTGTAGGGCAGCAGCAGTACGTGCTTTGGAGGGTCAGCACACTCCTGAACTGTCTCTGAGCATTTAAAATTCCTTTTTGTGATCATGCCTATCTTTTTTCTATTGAAGGGGAAGAAGAAGAAGAAGGAAAAAAAAAAAAAAAAAAAAAAAAGGCAATTTGTCAAGACTCCCAGGCAGCTATAAAGACAGAATGGTTGAAATCATCCCTAAGCCTCCACCCACTGGCCACTCCTTTATGGGCCAGTCTACAAATTGTAACAGTGAAATTCCTACTTGAGGCTATCATTAACAACAGGATCTGCAATTAAATACAGATACATTCCTTGTTGTTTCCTGGGTCATGTCACCACCCACATAACTCCTCCACGTCTGCTCCTGTTCACCCCAAGCAGCTGCTGCAGTGCCAATTGATACAAGCCCTTTGCTCATGGCTCTCTTTTACAAGTACAATGTCGGGCTGTTTGGGGGCCCTTGGAGTTGTGGCTGCAGACTGTTGCGTGGACAACAAACAGGGCACAAACCTAACTCTGTTGCTTGTGATGCTTCATGCTCCAGAATACCTCTTATAATTCCATTTTCACCATATGGCTGGATTGCAGCTCTAAGGAGAGATGTGCTTTGTTCACTTTGAGGACCATTCACTAGTATTAGAGCAGATGAGCACATAAGCAGCTGGTTTTAGGAATATCTTTTGCATGGTAGAAGTGCTGACTTCGCTCCCCTGTGATTTCTGAAATCCTATTTGTTAGCTTTTGAGCATACAGCCATATACAGAGTCCCTGAATCCTTGAAGTTTCATAAATTGTTGTTTGCCTAGGAATTCACACCAGCAGTTAAAAACATGTAAGTCATCTTATATTATTTCCCCAAAAGCCTTCTATCCAGAACTCAAGAACTAGGACCAATATTTCTAAATTCTGAAGTCCTGAGAATTATTCATAGAAACTGATGAACAACTTGGAAGATACTAAAGAAAAATAAACCACAGATACTCATTGACTGAGAGGTATGCTTGTAAATAACCACCCTTTTGCTTACACACCTAGTCTAACACACTGCTGCAAAAATAGGTTAGTCAGAAAATACACAGAGTTTGACTCTCAAATAAGGAAATCTTCAATTCTCTATCAAGATATGTGGTTTATTGAGAACTCACCTATATAAGCACTACACACTAGATGAATGGGAAGAAGCTGAGATTCCCTTAAAATACGCAGCTTCTTAAAGGCTTCATTTTGTTAAATTCACCTGTCTAAAGAAAGGCAGCCTCATGCTGAGTATAAGGAAAGGGAGAAAGTTTTAGCCCTGTAAGTTGGCTTCAGACACTTTTAAATTCTGAAGATATTTCAAACTGATCAAACTAAAATGGTGATGAAGACAAGTAATCTAAGGTCAAAACATAATGAGAAGAAGCAGAAACAAAGCTAGTTTATATTTTTATATATATTCTTTTATCACACTTAGCCCATTCAAACGTAAAATATGACTTCACAAAAAGACACACAGCAAAGCTCCCAGCCTTCCTAAAGTCAGCAGAACCAATGATTAGCATTACACTACATATATTTTCACCTGAAACTACTAATGGTGTGAATGCACTTCAGGTGGCAGAGATCAAAGCTTATTTCTCTTTAGACTCTGCTGTATGCATTGGAAAGCCTCTCATAAGATGAAAAGAATGGAAAAGCAAAAAGGGAGCTTACACCTTCTTTAAGGAGCTATCAGCAGAAACCTCAAAATACAATGTTAGCTGACGGTTCTCTGCTGAGAGTTGCTTTCATGTGATAGATAGCCAAATACTTGAAGGATGATAAATGATGAACTGTGAATGATTATTCTAATTCAGAAGAAGAGAAGAAGGCTTATGTCTGGCAGCAAGGAAAATGTAATCAGATGTCCCTGACACATTAACTGTCAAGTGTTTATCCAGGAATGAAGTTGAGTAGTTTAACTGGTATTATCAAAACATGAATTTTTTTCAGAATTAAGAAAAGCCTTGACAATTGAACTTACAGGGAGAAATACATCAGATCTATGAGTTAGGAGGGGTGAGTTATCTGAAAAATAAATCATACTGGTAATGGGGAAATATTATTACCACTTGGTAACTAAGAGATGGAAATCTTGCAAAGTGTGATCCTATTTTAAAGTTGGGTATTGTGGAAAACTGAAATATCCTAGGAGGTTTATGCAGTTACAAGCTGCACTTTATTGAGATATTAGAAGGGATTACGCCTGAAGGGAAACTGGTAGATGGAGAACCTGGAGAGGGGTAATCCTGAAGCTCAGTTACGAATGGAGATGGTGTCCCTGCTTACCATCCCCTTCTTCAGCAACAGTGCTCACTCAGGGGCCAGTTTCCAGTTACTTTTGTCCTGCCAGTTTGATCTGTGTTTTTTTGGAATTGTTCATGCAGCTCCCACAAAACTTCTGCGTGGGTGAGAATTATGAGTAAGTGAACTGGAATGAATTACTACTTTCAAGTGAAAATAAAATCAACAAAACATAACAGTGCTGCCTCTCCCTACTCCTTCTGTTCCCCAGAGTGCAGGATTTGTAATGCTAAAGGTGCCAACAGTATGCAGAAAGAGGCAGTAAATGACCATCAGCTGCTCAGCCTGCCTGTGCCCTACAACTGTGGGTCCCAGCTCAATACACACCACTAAACATCACAGCCTTGTGCAAGGGAAGAGTCAGGGGATTCTTGATTCAAATGCCCCGTTGATTCAGACTTGATACAAACAGTCCCTGAAGGGTCACGGTTTTTCACAGCGACTGTCTCTGGTGGTTGGAGACACAGACAACACAGACAAGCTCTGCATGTGCTCCAGCAGCTCAGAGCCCACCTCCTCATCCATTAAGAAGCTGGTGACTTGCATCACCATGGGCGGTTTACCTTTGCACTTACAGGACCACATGCATTCAGTCAGCTTGGGCAAAGCTTACTTGCACCTTGTATTTGCTTGCCTTGTATTTGTCTGTCTTGCAATATCGGATAACAAAAACTCCTTGATTTGCTGACTCTGAGCTGTGTGCGAGGCAGATGGGAGAGACAGGTTTAAACAATTTTGAATTTGCTGTGTTGTGGATCTGTCAAGTGCTTGTGTGACTCCCTTAAACCAAGGAACATGTGGTAGAGAGCAGACAAAGCACCACAGACACTGGCCAGGTCCTCCAGCCTCCAAGTAGCTCCCAAGCATCTAAATATTGCAATTTGTGACTGGGTAAAATGAGGCTGTTCTGTCATTTAGCTTCACAGCAGTAGGACAGCCACATTGCCTATGGGATATTTGATAGGCATCTCAGAGTCTTGTTGGTGCCACAACAGTAGACCTTAGCTTGGCTGGGAATTAGCTTCTTTGCTTCAGTGTTGCTCCTCCACGCCTGGCTGACTGTTGTCTTTTCTCCTCTGGAATAAATATGATGGCTGAAAATAAATGTGTGGGATAACTTGTGCCAGTTTCCACAATTCAACAGCACATGGACATTTGTGTGAAAGTGTGAGCCAGGATGTTTGTGTTCATTTTCCTAATTCTCTCAACAAAATGGTTTTATAAATAATCAGGCCTTAATTGTGTGATTCCAGTTAATGCAGAGGGAGTTAATTAACATCTGGAACAAGTTTCCTGGCCCAAGCTATTAGCTGTGTCTGGTGCAGAATTCAAACAATGTACGAAATGGGACCTATAGCCAAATGATTTTGAACATAGCTGAAATGAGAAATGACCCAAGATGGATGAAGCATGTCAGCTGCGCCAAGATAATGTCCGTTTTAGGTAAGCAAGTATGGACTGAGTCAAGGCATGATTGTTGTGCCGGTCCAAGAAGTGCACTCTGTGGCAAAGAATAGGCATCATCTCTCAATTTATCCCCTCTTCAAACCCTCCAGCTCTTCCTATTTGTCTCCAAAAGCCTCATGGATCAGTGATTCCAGAGACGTTCACAGCTGGGGGAGGAACAACCCCACAAATATGAAGGCCAGATCTCCTGTGCAACCTTGCACATCTCTACTGTGTATCTACTACTACTCTATCTCATCTATCTGTGAAGTCAAAGAGTAGGATTTAATTTGGTGCCACTGGGAAGGAGAATACCAAACCACAAGCAAGCAAACTCTGAATCTCTGCCTCATGTATCTGTATCAAATAAGGAAACTGGGATGTGGCCTTTTAACTGACAGCATCCCTCTTGCAGAAAGGTGCTGGGCAAACCGAGGACAGAAAGCAAAATTTTGAAAATCCTTTTAGGTGAATCAAAACCATTTTTTCCATCCTAAACTGAGTTTTTTAAAAAATTCTTTGTAAATCTTTTTACTTCTCTTCCCATCACTTTTGGTTTTAAGTAGAAAATAGGATTTTAAAAAATCAAGAATTTTGCTTAATAAATATCTAAAAGGTAGTTATTTGCCCATGTTCTCCCTCCACTGTCTTTGAAGCCATGACCCATGGGAGCAAATGAGAAATAATATATTATAGTGCTAATTTGTGTGATACTACTCACAGTCAAGCCTCAAACATCAGTGTGAAGAGCTCCACCAGGAAACCCAGCACTCCCAGAAGCTAGTCTCACAGACCTGCAGACTTTCTCCACAGCTCCTGGCTTCTCACCCACTCAGTGGTTGTCACTTCACTTGTTTGAGAGCTTCTCACTAGGAAAGAATTTGCTATGCTCTGGGAAATGGAGATGATGTTAGAAAAAAGAACAGTCTGTTGTGTTGGAGTGTTATGGAGTGGAGTACCAAGTCTGCACACCATGAAGATAAGAAAGTACCATCTAAACTCCTCCCTGGCACAAAGGGAAATATAGTCCATCTTGGTGACAATGTGGTCATAGGGCTTTACAAGACTATGTAAAGCCCTCAACCTAGCCAGCTGAAATTTCTGATAAAAAACATTCTTTTGACCAATAGTCACAACCCAGGACAAGGCAGGAGAAATGCCTTTTCACCCTGAAAACCCTTATTTTCTTGTTTTTTGGTACCAGATCACACTGAGCATCTCCAGAAATTGATTTTCACATATAATTTGTCAATCTCCATATCTAGCTAGGGCAGGGATAATATATCTGAGGTAGCTTATATAGTTGCTTTGTTATTACCACCTCTAATATGATGAATTGTTATTGAGGGCTTCTTATCCATGTTCCTGTTTTGGTAGAAACCCATTCTGTGTTTTATGCATGAGTTCTACACTGCTGCAGCTAGAAGGCATGCAGATGAGGAATGCCTCTCTGAGTAATCCTTTTGCTAGGAAACATAAATGATTCTTGCTGAACTTGAGCAAAAAACCCACAAATTGTGGTGCATATTGTACCCCCATGAAGTTCCATATATGAACACAAGAGAAAAGCAGAAGGGAAAGCAATTAAACTGATGGCCATGGGTGAAGCAGAGAACAATTTAGGATGAAATGGAGGTGAAATTCAGTGTAGCAAGACTCATTGCTTTCCTAGAAATGAGGGTGACTGAGTTGAATGTCAGAAGATCCCTTATATGGGGTATCAGATGCCTTGACAGCCAAGTACCCAGCCGAGTCTGGGGAACTCTCCTTCTCCTTATCTCATATCACAGTAACTGGGAGAGTAGTTACCAACACCTTCCTTTCTCCACCTTCTTTGTTTGCCAGAGCTACAGATCTCACACTGATATGAAATTAGTTTACTGGTGGCACAGCCTACCATTGAATGATCCAAAGCCTGCTGAAGGCCACTATTTGTCTCTACTGATTTAAACAGAGAGAGGGCAGATTTAGATTAAATACAAGCAAGAAATTCTTTACAATGAGGGTGGTGAGACACTGGAACAGGTTGCCCAGAGAAGTTGTGGATGCCCCGTCACTGGATGTGTTCAAGGTCAGGTTGGACGGGGCTTGATCTAGTGAAAGATGCCCCTGCCCATGGGTTGGACTAGATGATTTTTAAGAGGTCCCCTCCAACCCAAACCATTCCATGATTCTGTGATAAATTTAAAAGGTTTGGGATAAAGTCCTAAACTGCAACCAACTCTGATTCCCAAGTCCATGAGAGAGCAGGAGAAGCTGTGTTGCTGGGAAACATTAGTCCACACCAGTAAGAGGGCTGGGATGTCAGTGTGCAGTCCTACACACTGTTATGAGGAGTTATAATGATTAGTAATTCAGGCCTGTTCAGATTTATGACTGGTCTGAATTTCATGTACAATTTTAATAATCTGTGTCATAATTACAAAAATTGCAAATAACTTTTTAATATCAATGTTTAAAAAAATAAGCAAATCTTTCACAGCATTTTTATTGCCTATTTACAATCTCAAATCAAATGGTTTACAACTTTGTGTTCAGAAAATATACAGCATAAGAAAACACTACCCTGGCAAAATTATGCTTTTATGATAATGACAGGGATGAGTTATAGTTACTCTAGTTAAACTATAACTGCTTCACAGATGCTAGGAAAATTCTATTGCACAACATGTTTTGCCACCCATAAGCATGGCACCTGCTAGCTCCACCATGCTACATATAAGAGCATGTTACCATTTCTTTATGAATATTATTTTCAAGGATCATAATTGGACCATAAATATTCACTTGGGGATAAAATATCAGTATGTAGGCTTTAAAAAATACCTTAAGAAATACTCAGCCAGTTTTGCATATCTAGATTTCAAAAGCAAGTTTATGAGAGATAATGTATAACTTGTTTCTGATACTGTAGATTCAAAAACGGTCTGCATTCTTCTTATGGTCCATATGAATTTGCAGCAGGTGAATTTAGTGATATTTACAGAGCCGGAAGCTAAATCCTCCAGCCCACTGCTGGCTATCAGGAAATAATAATATTTATCCAGAGATTATGTGTTACACAAATGGCAATGGCAGGAGTTTCCTATGCGTCTTGCCAAGCTGCCCCTGCACCCACACATGGTTCCACTCACTCCTGAGATGCTGCTCAAGGACACCAGCACTAGCTGTTATGACCCAGCTCCATCTGCAAATTTAGTCTCACAAACCAGCCGCTGAGACAGAAATGTAATCTAAGTGTTAATTTCCACTGAAATGTGTGAGGAATACAGTGGCCATGAGCTCTTGCACAGAGTAGAACTCACCACCAGCCATAATGCACGTTACATGTGCTACACATCAGCAAGCTGATTACACTCACCACAGGAGAAAATACAGGAACTGAGGTAAATAACATTACTAAATGTATCATACTACAATCATTTGCTCTAATTCCCATTACAGAAAACTTTACCTGTTATATCCTGTCAGTAAACATGTGAGGATTTTGGTCCAAGTGTATTGTGTGACTTTCTTAGCAAGTCAGTTTTCATAAATAGAATATGAAGAACTGAAAAGAGGGCACTAATAGGTTATATAAAATGAGTCAACTAAACCAGTTCTGCTTTTTAAAAATTGTTATAAATCAGAAACAAGACTGAATTACTGTAATTTCAGTTAGGTAAAACACCTCCAAAGGGAAGAACCACTGCTAAAAATCAAAGTAGACATTTACTTGTTTCAAAGAACATGGTTGTCAGTGAAGGAAAATCTCCCCAATAGTCTGTGGCCCTAGTTCTTCTTTACTTTAAACCTTCTCAGTCCAGCTGGACAGAGTATGAATGAAAATCAGACATTATATATTTCATTCTCCACCACTGAATCGGCTCTGTCTTGCTCAATATTAAAGCCCTGTAAAAGCCTTAGGCAGCAGTAGCTGACCCTTTGTATTAAGACCTTGTCTGCAGTGGGTGCCTCATGCATATGCCTCTTGATGTATTTTAGAGTGGAGATAATTTTTTATTTTGGGTATCATCTGCTCTGTCTTCAACTTCCCAAGAAAATATTTTTTCATGCCATGTATTTCCCCCTACTCCTGCTATAGTGTATTGTTATATTCCACAGAAAAATCGTTCTTATGTCCATCTTTGTCAGAACTCTAGGAGTCACTTAAGCATCATTTTAAAGGGCTCTTTATCACTCAGATGGATTTTCCCCTAATTGTATCCTTTAATTCCAAAAGGGGTTTGAGGACATACTTTGTATGAAAGATGCTATAGAAAACAAAAGTTGCATTGCTAGTGGTTCTACTTTTATATTTCCTTCCAGATAACTGTCTGCACACCAATTTGCTTTTTCTTTTCCAATCCCATTTCCTCCTGGGGCTAGTTCCTGGGACAGAGCTGTCTTCAAATAATTTAATTATCATGTGGCATACACCTTTTTAGTCCCCCCCCTGAAATGGTGCACGATGCCTTTGGTTTACATCACTTGTTGGAAAACACTCCAAAGCATTGAAAAACTATTAAATTGTTACAGTATTGGATGCCAACACACAGGGCTATTAGTCTAATTCATCCTTCAGATCAAAGCCCACACAGGCAGCTCTCCTGCCTACAGCTATTTTCCTTTTACTTTCCTGCTTGACAGTAGTCCCTCATATCCCTCTGTTCTACTTTCTTTGAACGTACACATTTTCCTTTAGTCATGGAAATATAATTTATGTCTATTATACTGTATTATAGATTGCAGATCAGGACAAGCGTGCATTACTGCCTGGAACGTCTGTTTACTGTACGTCGGGTTTCTAAAAATAAATAAATAAGAAAGCCACCCTGCTTCACTGGGGAGAGAAAAATACAAAGGGGGAGGACTGGGGGCTGGGGGGAGCTGCACTCTGTTCTCAAAGTTTAATTTCCAAGTAGAGACCTTGAAGCATGATTTATTAACATCATGCTGTTTGCTTTTGTCACGTTGTGGATGTGGCGGGGGGAGCGCTGGCCCCTCTCCAGCCCAGACCACCCAGCGAGCTGAGCGGAGCTACCGGTGGTGCACACCCCGGTTCAAAGGTTCACCCCCAATTCACCAGCTCCATCAGTCATCAGCCGCCTGGCTCTGCCACCCCATTGGAGGCAACAGCAATAACAACAATAACACCCCCCCCCCACCCCCACCCCCCCCCCCCGAAAAATAATAACCTAACAGACGGGCTGTCTGGGACGCGAGAATTGCAAAAACAATCCCCACCCCATCACGGAGAGTATGTGTGCACAGAGGAGAGGGAGCGTGAGGAGGGGGGAGAGAGGGAACGAGACAGACAGAGGGGAGGGAAGAAGGGAGGAGGGAGTCCAAGCTCTGAGAAACATCACTCCATCTCTCTCACTCCACAGGAGCTGAGCAAGGAGCAGGACGATGTTTGACAACACGCAGTACCCCTATAACTGCTTTAATTATGATGGGGATGATTATCCTACCTGTAGTTCTGATGAAGAGAAAAAATTCACCAGACCAGCGTACAGGTAAGATGAAGTTTTGTCAAGTCCCCCCATCTCTGGGGAGGTTTCTGAGCTCTGGGATGGTGGGATCACAGCTCTCAGGGGAGTGTGGGACCTCTCCCCACGTATGCACAGTGGGTCTGGCCCCGGCGTAGTCACCACAGCAGGCAGATTCCCCCCCCGTCCACGTTTGAAGTGTTCATGATTTGTTTCCTACCGTGTGGGGTCACAGCAACTCTGGCATGCCGTTAAGTCACCAGATCTCAGATGGTCTCCTCCGACCTCCAGGAGCCCTGGGAGAAGGGGAATGAAATGTGCAGCATTCCAGTAGCTGAATCGGATGCAGATAATCCCCGGTGCGGTGGGAAGATGCGCGCTGTAGATGTTCAGAGGGGCACCTAAGGTCCTTCCCACGAGCAGGCAAGGTCTCCGGTGACAGTGTCTCTGAGCCTGGTCTGTCTCACTGCAGTCTTCCAGCACAGGGAAACTTTTTTTGATGGGGTTAGAGAGGTGGGTGATCTTTCTGTAATCCTCCAGTATCTAAGCACTCGGCGCAGAGTGCCAGGGCAAACAGCCTGGTCGAGACTCAATTGCCTGGAAATAACGCCTCCATATCACCCCAGGGGCTCAGGGCAGAGAGGCAGCAACCACGCTCCGGGTTTCTCCCTGGGACGCCTTGGGTCAGGACACAGATCCACCAGGAGAACTTTTGGGAGCAGGATATGAGTACACATGTACTCATGTGGTCCTAAAAACTGAGTATGTGAGTCAGGCAATGGTGTAACAGCAAGTTTTCCTTTTTTCAGCTACATTGCCTTAATTGCAATGGCCATCCAGCAAAGTCCTTCAAATAAAGTCACCCTCTCTGGCATTTATGACTTTATAATGAAGAAATTTCCTTACTACAGATCAAATCAAAGAGCCTGGCAGAACTCCATCCGACATAACTTGTCGCTTAACAGTTGTTTTGTAAAGGTAAGATCAGTAACTGTATATTTACATTCACACTGTGCATGACTTAAAAAAATATATGCAGGAATAATCTCATCACTGGGAAAGAAAGGAAGCAAACAGCTGAGCTGCGAATCACTTAAAATCTCTTTTGAGTTGTCAATTATAGAGATAAAGAGTATATCCTTGTCTGATGCGTGCTAATAGGTAACAAATTGAAGAGAATGAAGTTTACATCCTATTCATATAATGAAAGAGAATAGGCTTTAAAGTCTTGTCATGTGTGTTTACACCATTCTTGAATGTAAATGAATGCAGATGTTAAGCAGCAGCATCTGTAACACATAGAAATACTGAACTGCCTTTAAATAAATACAGGTTCCCAGAACAGAAGGGAATGAGAAGGGGAAAGGAAACTATTGGAGCTTTGCGACGGGTTGTGAATCCATGCTGGATCTCTTTGAAAATGGGAATTACAGGCGAAGACGGAGGAGGAGGAACGTGAAAAAGGAACATAAGGAGCAGAGACCAAGCAGAGGGAAAAGTCCTTCATCCCCTGATATGTCTTCTATGGACTCTGCGTTAAACAACATTTCCTCTTCTGAAAGTAAACATGAAAGAATTCAATCGGGCCCAAGACTACTGGAGCCTCGTGGGTTTGTTCCAAACAGCATGACCAACAGGCAGAGCCTAACCAATTCCTCCTTAGCAAAATCGGATTCTGAAATTAAATTCAGCATCGATTACATCCTTTCAGCCCCTGACCCTTTGCCTGTCCTGAGATCTCAGTATAATATGCAAGACAATACATATCATCTACTGGAGGCCCAGCAAATTAATCTGCAGTTCTGGACAATGTGATGTTATTTATTCATGGTAATGAAGTCTGAGCTACAGTGTATTCAGCAGCCTCACGTCACTGAGAATCAGTCTCCTCTCTCCTCGTTTGCTTCCTGAGCAGTACTCAGAAAGGGTTACCAATTCACCAGCTGACACTCTGTCTGTACCCAAAGAACTTTACTAAGATTAAAGCATAAATAACAGTTACCAATATCAGTTTTCACTATGCTGATATTAATGAAATTCTAGCTTTGTTTTCTAAACTGTCTCAGACATCATTTAACACCACAAAGAATTTCCCTTCTCAAGCAGAATCCAACAGAAAAGAGACTTGCTTATCACCCATTGCTTTATTAAAGACAAAGTGAATTTGATTTCACTTTCACTGGTGGAAACTGGGATTAATTCCACTGAAGTATATAGGTCAGAACTTAAGCTGATCTAAACCAGTGTAATTCTGTTGACTTACACTGGCTGAGAATGTAAGGGTGGGGGCTTTGTTTTCTTAAAAGGAATCACAGAAAATCACTCTGTTTTCCCTTGGTTTTTATTTTAACATCATGTTTCAAACTGTTGTGCAGCTTTAATTCATCCTTAATTAGAAAATGTAGTTATTAATAAGTGTTTAAAGTATATTTTTGTTGATATTCAGGGCAGAGTTGTTTAAACTGTTGAAGTGAAGTTGTATTTAAAATAATTCCAAGAAAGCTAATTGCAAGGCTGTTGAACCCTGGTTGACTTTGATGGGTAACGTGAAAGAGGCATAGGGCCTCTTAATGCCTTGGTTTAAAAAAATCAACCCTCCCCCTTGTACTATCAGAAAGCTTCCTGACATGCTGCAGGAAAGTCCTTGAATTTATTTCATTTAGCAAGTGTGAAGGGAGACCCGGCTTTGCAAGAAGCTGTATCTAGTGTTGACCAAAGCCAGAATTCCACCTACCTGCTTTGAGACAAGTTGTACATTCCTATTAAATAGATTTTTATTGATCCTTCTTGGAAGCAATTACCAAAGTGGTACTTGATATGATTTCAGCAAAGCTGGTGAGATTTATAATTTACAGATAGCAATGTTAGATCATGAGCTCCATTTCTGAAGAAATACATTTAATTACCATTTACATACGGTGGGGTATTTCAGGACAGAACCTGATGGATAATGATGAACTGTACCAAGCATTTAAGAACTTGCTTTTATACAACTTGTTCACAATGAATTGCTTCCCAGTACCTAGCAGCAGCATTAGGAAAGACTCCACAAAATCTTGGGTTTGGCTTGGCTACTAAAATCTTCACTTACTGCAGATAATAGAAAAAAAAGTCAAGGATTCTTCTGGTGGTTTTTAAGCAATTATATACAGAGATATAAAATTATCTTTGCAACATGAACTAAAGGTAAATGAAGGTATATGAGATAAGATTAAGCAAAATTGTGCTAGAGGTATGCTCAGGCATGACTTGAATTTTTATGCAGAAGCTTTGACATTTCACTAAGTTATTTTACATTGTGTCTAATATATACTGTACATTTATACTATATATTCTTATATATTGTTATTGAGAAAGGGAGCAATATCACTGCACTTATATGTTGTAAAAATGCATGATGTATGTTGTCATGATGCTGAAACTCCTGCCATATACTTAAAAACTTACCATCAGTAGTATTTCACACTGATTGGTAATAAATGCTCATTTTTTGGAAAACTATAAAACTTGCTGTCTTCAGGCATTTCCATAGCATGCAAAAGTCTTTGCGTCTTCTTCAGAAAAGACAAAATGGAAAATCATGTCAGTTACGCCACTGCGTGTCCTCAAAACTTTGAAGGGATGATTTCTTGTGACCAAATTCTGCCTTCATATAGGAGCTTTCAATTCTCTGTGAATTGATGGGTTTTGTGGGAGATTATCTGAAAGCAAAATTTGACTCTAGACCTGATTGATCTGTTTACATTGATGTTAGAAAAAGAAGAAAACCTCTAGGGTCACTGGGCAGATGGATTCTCATTTGAAGAGGGACAAGAATTTGCTCCTTCAGTATTTATGTTCAGTGGTAAATAGATGTGGGAAGAGCACGTCCTCATTTCGTATGTCAATGTATGCATGCACTCACATGTAGGTTGGTATGTGTGCACCTCTAGGATCCTACCTACGTTTATATATTGATGCGTTATATGCAGATTTTTTTTCTTGATTGTTTTAAACATGGCAATGCTGCTGTTAGGCTGATAGTTATAGTACACATCTGCAGTATATTTGAAATATATATTTTTTGCTCTGAAATGTGCAAATATGATTCTTACTATGTGTTCTTTGTTAATGCTGTTAGCAAAAGGTAACTCAATGACAGCAAAAGTTCCTACTAAGCATACACCACCTTACCCAGGTGAGCACAGTGGGCTGCTGAGACCAATGGAGATACAGTTATGGCTACTAAGCCATATAGGAAAGGCAGAAATACACCCAAGTGGATTTACAGCAGAGATCCAAAACCATTTTCAGTAAGATGAATTAATATTCACAAATAGCCATGTCATTTGCTCACAGTAAAGTGCCTGCTAGGAGAGACTGTCATACTTGAGTTTCCCTAACATATAATCAAAGAAATTTGTGTACAAATAGGTGTTAACATTTGTTTTGCAAAGGATATCAATCATATTTCAAAAAATGAAGGGACATATTTCAATTTACCCAGTATATTATATTCTGACGACTCCAGAAAGGTTTCCAGCACTTAAAGTGAATGGCATTTAATATAGAACAACATAACAGGGGTGAGGGCTAGACGTGACCTTATTCAAATGTCGTAGCCATTACAAAGCCATTCCCAATGTAATTATAATTAAATACTTTATGCCTTTCTTGCAAATCCTCTGATTGATCATTGATATTAACATTAATATTGTATTACCCCCGAGCAAATGTCTCCCACACAAGTGTTATG
The DNA here is from genome assembly GCF_965140245.1 of Athene noctua. Classification (NCBI taxonomy): domain Eukaryota; kingdom Metazoa; phylum Chordata; class Aves; order Strigiformes; family Strigidae; genus Athene; species Athene noctua. Next base: position 10,014,807 of record NC_134051.1, on the reverse strand, counting down.
GATCACCAGGTTTCCATTAACAAAGTTGTGAGCTATTGCCGTATGCTGGTCGTGGATAAATTTACGTAAATTACCTTTTCTCAGTGAAGGGGGGAAAAAGTCCAGGTTTTTTTCTTTTTATCCCTGCACTCTGAGTCTAGAGATATTTTTTCAGCTCCATCACAGCCTGCCAGCCACTTACAAAAAGCCATAACAAAAGAAAAAAGAAAATCTCACAGGAACATCCCTCTTTGCCCTGTGTTGAAGCAGGTGAATATACTCCAGACGTAGCTGGTTTGGTACACGGGTTAAAAGCTGAGCTGAAGCAGGGCTCAGCAGTGCAGGGCAGGGGTCTGCACCCCACCAAGGCTGTCACCAGGATGGTAAGGCTGTGCACAGCAGCCAAAGTGAGAAAAGGTATTGGTGTTTGGCTCAACTCCTCATCTCGAGGGGTCTTCTTGACTGCAAAGAGACACCCAGAATGAGGCATGGGCTTCCTAACCCCAGAAGATGTGCTTCCCTTTGGGGGCTCACACTGCCTGTCCCAAGCCTGGGATGAGGCAGGAGGTGGGTGAGGGAGAGCAACTCCTCCCTGCCAGGTTAGTGGTCAAGGCAGAGGAAGAATAATCCTTCTTCTTCTAGGATCATTAATACCTTTGCAAAGGAAAGATGAAAGGTTTCTTTCTGTGGAGAAGCTAGGCTCGGCATCACTGAGGGACCCTGGCGTGGTTTATTTATTTATCCTTTTAAAGGAAGGCTTCCCATGATAAGACAAAGATTTTGATGGAGCTACGCCAGGTTATTCTGCAGCTATTTGACTTTAATGATTTAATTTCTTAGGCTTTTGTCATTGGTGTCACAGAAGTGTTTTTTGCACAGCAAGATGATGCCCTGCCTCAGATTGAAATTCAAAGCACTTGAGCAAGAATGAGGCACTTTTTTATTCCACCACAAGTGAAGAGAGGCCAGATAACACCCAGTACAGGCCAGTGGTTGACCTCACCTACGGGAACCTCTGCCTCAGCAGAATCTCCTCCTCATTATGGGAGCGTTAATGCAAATTACGATAGCTGAAAACAAACCTTTTCTTTGTCAGTAAAGCCAAGTTCCCCTATTTTTCTGCCAATCAGATAGATCTTATTAGTTGAGACCCGTATAAACAGAAGCTGTGTTCAAAGAGCATTTGAAGGTCAAACTATGCTGGAAAGCTGGCTCTCCCCATGCCTTTGCTTTGTTGTGCTCCATCTTGTTGCTTGGATTGCCACAACCTTCCTCAGCCACGCAGCAGGTTGGTCCTCAGCTACCTCGCAGAGCAATCTGCATGCTCTCTCAAAGTTGAATTAACATTTTAGCACCATTTTCAGGTCACAAAGGGTTTTCCTTTTGGGTAGCGATTACCTATTCAGGTCCAAATCTTGTGTGTCCTTTCCACTCTGCTACACATCTTCCAGTAGTACAGAGCTGGCTGGGACTCTGGATTGTACAGTGCAAAGGCCTATGGGGTTGTGTACCAAGCCTCTGTACTGTAATTCAAATGCAGCATCTCCCCAGTGTCCCACCACACTCAAGCTGAGGCAAAAGATGGAACCTAGCCCACATGCCCCCAAGCAAACAGGGCTTTAATCATCACCTCTAGCAGTATAACATGGATCCCTGTCCGTGATCACCACTTCAGATCCCGAATCCAAGATACGAAAATCCTGCGCTGCTCATTCCAGCTGGCCTCTTCCCTCTCTGGCTCCTCTGGGGCATGTTCTCCTCCCTGCTGTGTGGGTTTAAATCCTCACAAATCCATTAACTTTGGTACAATTACTTCTGGAACTGAAATAGCACATGTGAAACTTATACCAATGTCTCTCTTCACACAGTCTGCCAAACTGTGCCAGCAACTCATCTCCCAGATAGCATTCTCAGAGCAACAAACAGTCCTGCCTTTTTATTTTGCCTCGGCATCCAGCTTCTGACTGCTTTCTCCAGAACACGGGTACCATATGCACTGCAGTGCACAAAGAACCTAGTACATACCCTCTGTCTCTCTTTTACTGGGAATGTCTTTCTTATTGCGCTTAGGGTCATTAAATTAAAGAAAAGGGTAGGTCCAAGTCCTATGGAACTTGCACTGGAATTTTTTTACCCAGAGAGCTAACATAAAATTACAAAGTAAGTTGTGCTCCCTCCCACCCTAGCTACAACAGTTGGAGGCAAATCCAACTGTGAGAATTTTGCCTGAGAAAGAACTGCCGGATTTCTCCCACTGTGAAATCCAGCTGTTAATTCAAACAGAAGGGATGGACCTGACCAGATAGGCCAGCTGGCTTGTTTCCATCCTGAAGTCCATTGTGTTCCACAAGTTCCTAAATTTATGGTCATGAAGGTCTTCCAAGCCCTGTAACAAAGTATGACATGCAATGTTTTTGTTATGGAATGTGGGCTGCAAAGGAAAAACAAGGTTTGAATTTATCTTTCAAATTAAGATCCTGGAATCTCTCAGGATAAACAGGCTAAATTAAGAATCAAAACACACCATGTTTCTCACCATAACTATGAAACTGAAAATAGCACTTGCAGAGTACTGTCAGAGAAGAAAACTAGAAGTTGCAGTAAGCCCAACCAAATTTTTTTTTGTCATGACTGTTTCTCTGTGTGTTCATTGTCACTTCATAGCAGGGGTTGGCAGTGAGCAGCAACAGGAACAACCTTTCATCTTTTGGGCGTTGTTGTTCTGCTGCTGGAGTATTTAAGAAAAAAGTTTTGCACTTCAAAATTGGGCTGCCAGTCTCCATCATCAGCATTTACATTAGGCATGTACTATCTTGTCTTGCTCTGAGCTAGTTGGAAATAAGATACTGAAAGGCTCTTTGACTTGCCAGCCTGTATGTGTAGCTCAGTGCAGCTTTCTCATTGCTATGACTCTACAAACTAACTGTTCTGCCCAAAAGCCTCTCCCTCTTAGGTCTTTGGTGAAGATGTGATGAAGACTTCATAGGCTTGGAAGTCTGTTCAATTTTCATAGTGATATCAGTGGTTCTAATGTAAAAACTAGGCTTCCTGAAATTTGCACAGCTACAAAAATGCTACTCTTCCCTCCGTCATTAAAGCCTTTTGTTAGTACTAGCACTTGGCCTTACAGCCCCATGTATGCGGATCTAACTGTCCCTCTGTAGCTGCAGTTTCCATAGCTGCTAATGGTGAAAAACTGTCATGTTTTCCTTTGTCTGGGAAAAAAAAATAGGATAGAATCAACTTTTCTCTTGAGCCCAAAGGCTCTGCTGACCATTAGCCATCTGTCCCAAGCAAGATCTGCTCTAGCTGAAAATCCTTTTTGAGGTTTCATGCCACAGATATTTATTCCTACAGCAAAATTGTTCCCCATCTTCCCCTCTTTGCCTCGAGGCATTATGCTGTGCTAGTATTGACTGCAACCAGCATCCTCTGCTGCCATCTTCTCCTTCCATCATGGCCTCTCTGAGACTGGGAAAAAGAAGCAGTACTTTCCATAAAAGTGAATGTGGAAAATAACAGGTGCAATGAGCTGTGTTTTGTGATTAATCTGTCTCAAGCTTTTCCTGGGCTGAGGGCTATATGACCAATTATTGAGCCCTGGGAGGCATTTCAGTACTAATCAGCCCATAACACTGTTCTGCATTGGAGCATCTGGGACTGAGTCCATGGGTTGAATTCTGACTCTCATGAAATGAATGCAGGTTTTGCGATTGTGTTCAAGGAACCAAAACTTTATCTTCTGTTGCCAGGCTCAGAGATTAATCAGACTAAAGGCCATGTGGACTGCAGAGAAAATTAAATACCTTCTGACAGTTACCTGGTGTCTTCTCAAGACAAAATAGCAGCTTGTTTCCACAGGTTTCTTTGGTTCTGTCTTTCAGCCAGACAAAATACTTCCTGAATTCAATGGGAAATATATCCAAATAGGGAAGAAGTTCCCCAAAGCCTAAGGGCTGTACACAGCAGAACCAGATGTTGGCATCTGGGGTGAGATTCCTGGTGCAAATATGTTTGTATGTTCTTTGAGAGCACCTCTGTTCTGGGCCTGCTGTACACACTCGAATAAAAAAGTTATACTAAGCTAATACCCAGACTTGGGATCTCAATTTTTCTTTCAACAGGAAACTGTCCCAAGGTCTGCTACAGTTTGGCAAAGGGATGACATTGTATTACTTTCTATTTTGTTTTGCTGTTGTTGAAATTACAGGAAAATAAATATTTTCAAGATGATACATTGTGTATCCTTAATAAATACCAAGGGCTTTTAATATAAACTATAGACACATGGTTTGCTTTGTTGTTCTAAGTAACCATTTCCTTTTAACCAAATGAAAAGCTAGTTGTGCTGTGATGCTGCAGATTATAAATTAGCAGCTCTCATATGGTTTTGTGCAATTGTTTCTTGAAGAGCTTTAGGCTACTTCGGACAAAAAAATTCAAATGTGAATTCATTGAACTGTAACTTGCGGTATTAGATTTATAATAAACAAAGGTAGGTCACACAATCATGTCATGGAAAACAACTTTTTAAAATTCAAGCAGCAACATTTTAATCCGGTTTAGGTTCTGATCCTGAAGTCAAGAGGAAGCTTGGCTCTTTCTGCTTCCCGGTGCATGAAACCAAGACAAGCCTAGACTCAGTGGAAAGCACACAGCCGGACATGCACTGCCAAACAGGATTGCTGAGGTAGGAGAAGACAGATTTCTTATCAACTAGAGAAGAAATGATCCAAAGGCAGTAGCAATCTGCTCCCACACCAGGATGGGAGGGTCAGGTGAAGAGAGGAGGGGGGCACAATTCCATCCTTCTTCCAGCACTTCCTCACTGCTGGCCCTTGCCTGTGCTTGGGAGAACAGCTAGGGAAGAGCTGAAATCAGGGGTGGCCACATCAGAAAGGCAAGAATCCCCCCAGGGCAGCAGACTGCTTGGGGAACCTGCCTGATTTCCAACCTCAGCTACACAAAGGACCGATGTCAAAGTATCTGTATCCTCTGCCGATACACACTTACCTTGACATGGCAGATGTGGAGCTGTTTTCTAGGAAAGATCCCCCTTGCCTTTAAGGAAACATTGTGTCTGGGGTGGGAAATACATTTTCCACAGGTATGGTCTTGTCTGTTGTTTTATAAAGACACCTGGGACGATCTTTGCCACCCAGGACATGTATACCTCAAAGACCATCCCTTAGCCTGGTCTCACCTGACTTCTCTCCCAGGAGTGGATGCAGGGGAAAAGCCCCGTGAACCACTAGGCAAACCCCACTCCCAGCAGCCTGCTCTCTCCCACATCCCTTCCCATCAGGTGACAGCAGAAGGGACACAGGGTTGCTAGGGGAGATGTGCGAGGAGCAGACGACTTCAAGTCTGGAAACCACCACATAATTTGTGCTTGGGTCTGAGTTCCTCAGGGAAAAATGGTAGCACATTTTTCATGGTTGAAAACAGTGTAGGATCTACTCATGAGACATTTGCTGCCCATATGCTGTTCAGTCCACACACTGTCCCTGCCCATGATGGGGACAGGCAGCAGAGCTTGGTGGGCGTACTTGTCCACCAACACTCACTGGCAGAGAAGGTTCTGCGATGAAGTGCTCTCCCCTGAAACACTCCTTGTTTGACAGATGTTTATTTGAGATGAGGTTTAGGTTTTCTTTTAGTGGATGTTTTGTAAGACAAAATGAATAACCATGGTGCTGTGCTACAGCATCATAAAGCTGTAGCTTGCTGCTTAACTTTCAGAGATAAGAAATTAATAAACCTTAATGTATAGGAACTTTTTTCTTGACTCCTAAGCCCATCTGAATCTCAATCATTTATACCATGACAACAGCATAAGCTGCATTTGGAAAGTAAAGACTGTATTTGAGATGCAAACCCAAGTGAAATTTATTCCTGTAAGGAATATTCCTATTAGCAAGTGAGTTTTCTGTGTACTGGGCTCTACAGACATGGGGGCATGTGTACAGCACATATGAAATTGATATCGCTATCTTAATTCTGGGTTGCAATTACTGGAGATGAGGTTTAAAATTTTTCCAACTGCCGAACTCACAAGCTAAATGACTGTATAGCTACTGAAATTGATTATCAGGCTTCCTGTTTCCTTGCTTGTGATCCAGTAATATTGACATATGGTACAAGAATATTGCAGTCTGAACTACTAGTAGCAATAGCTGGAGGCAATTACAAAAGTAGTATTGCTGGTGGTGGCACATAGACTCCTTTATTAGATTTAACCATACTCTGATTATAATGCACTCATTTGAGATAACAGGAAATTCTATATTTCTTTTTTAAACTACAACCAAGAAAACATTTTTGTTTGCTTCTGTATTTCAGCCTTTTCTGTAAAATACCCTAAAAAGAAAACCTTCTGGCTCCAGAGATCCAGGTCTATCTTGTCTCCAACATGGGCAATGCCTTGGGGCAAGTAATTTTATGTCTTTTTTTTTTCTCCACATCCCCAATTGCAAGGCAGAACAGAGAGTTCACCTTTGCAAAGCATTTTGTTAGAAACATGCTATATCAGCAAGCTTATGTTATTGACCTTCTGCATTCTCTTCATTTGCTGTCACCTTTCCTGTCTCTGCTTTAATCTTCTCTAGTGCTTGAACATTTCATCCATCCTGCCACTGACCAGTTGCCACAGTCCAGTTTTGCAGAGGACTGAGTCATACATAAATGTGTAAAAACTACCAACTCTCCCACTTTCATGTGACTCCAGAAGCAGAAATTTTCAGAAACACAAAAAAATACAAAGAGAAGTGGGATTGGGTAACAAGGCTTAGAAATGTTATTACTTTTAAAAAATAATCTTCTTTTTCCTCATTTTCAAGATGAGGTAAACCATACCCACATCTCCAGTTAAATGAAAGAAATGTTCCAATTTGCATCACGTATTAATTCACACTGCCACCTGCATTAGCAAATACTGTGCTGTTATAGCAAGTATAAGCCTTTTGCAGCCAGTTCTTGCCAAAAATGTCCACAAAAACCCCTTTCTACTGGCGGTAAAAACAAGCAGAGAACCCCTGTAATAGCAAGAGGAGTCTCTAGTGCTGGTGACAATGGTATTGCAATGAGCTATTGACCCACTCTCTTCAAAGGATCTCTATAGTGCCAGGATATTTGTTCCAAACCAAGGAATCCATCTAGGATCTTAAAATAATTTTACCATAGAGGATGCTCCCTGGATACAAAATCTGCTGTAGAATCCAGCTTGACTCTTTGTGATATTCCCAACCCTGTTCAGAGGGGAGTAGTATTCAATATCCCGGTCTTATAAGCTCAACAAGAAGAGAGCTTTGATTTTGCCTTCAGAGGAATTTCCCAGGCCCAAACAAGCTCATTACTTAGCATTTACTACAAACCTAATCTTGATGCCATCCTGAAGTAATGATCCATGGCCATCTGTTATGCAGAGGCTGAGAAAAAGTGGATTGTCATGGATTGTGGCTTCTCGACAGGCCAACCTTTTCAGAAGAAAAGTGCAGCAGAAGTGGGAAAGTTGTTTGTGTTTGGTGTTTGGGTTTGGGGGTTTTTTTGTTGTTTTTTTTGGTTTTTTTTTTTTTTGCTTGCCTGTGTGACTTGTGAGAAAAGAGCTTTTACTAATGAGCTCTGACCTCCTCAGTCCTTCAGAAGTCCCTGGGGCTTTGCATGTAAGACTAAGCCACGGCAAAAACTAGCTGTGAGTGTGAATAAAACAGATAAAACTGCACTGCAATTAGACATCCTCCACCTGCAACCACTGCTGAAGGTGTAAGGTAGCATCTGTTGGGGCCACTACAAGCCATAATAAGGATGCAGCATAGGACTTTCTGTCTCTTTGCAATGCCAGATGTTCGCAATTAAAAAAAAAAAAAAAATTAACTATAATGAACCCTGACGTTTAAGGCTTGGAAACCTTCTGTGAACCTTAAGAAAAATGAATATTTAAGAGAGTGAGGAAGTAGACATGCCAAAATACGATGAGAGTGACTTTTCTTAGTGAACTTTTCCTTTCTCCAAACAGGACAGAGTGGAAATTTCACTGCTGCCATGAGGTGTCTAAGATAAAAATAAGATAAATTCAGAAGAGTTGTACAAATGTAACTAAATCTGTCAATTTTCTCAAAGCTCTTACTCTCAGTATCTCTGATCATGACAAAGTGGTAGACAAGTGTATGTGGCAATTGGGCAAGTCTGTCATATCTTCTCCATGGCTTATGTGAAGCCAGACTGTGTTATACTCAGCCAGGTGCTAATCCCCTTTTGCTTGCAATACAAAAGTTAATGGGAATTTCATGTCGATTATATATGTGTAAAATGATGTTCGAAATGAAAAGTTCCCAGTTAACTGACGTTTCATCACTAAAATCAGTTTAAGTTGCATAGTGTTTTTCTTGTTAAAATAATTAGTACCCAACCAGGGCAATTTGGAGGACTAGATGGGTTATTTTAAGGCAGTGTTATGTTTGATTCAAGAAAGCTCTTTTGTATTTGAATTATTTCCACAAAGTGATGCAGATAATTGCTTAATGCTTTGTCATTCTAATACATAATCCCTCAGCATCTGAACAGTATTAATGGGGGCAGAATTTGGCAAAACTACCTGTAATTTTTTTTTCCTAATCTTTTCCATGCCAAATAGAGAACGTGACAGACAATGAGGTATGCAAACTTTCTATTTTTCACCTGCAAATTGATCCTGAAATAAAATGTATTCCTCTGGCTGCCACTTTGGGACTGCTTTCATGTCCCTTTGGTTTTAATACATTACATTTTAGACAGGTTTAACCCCAGTCAATAGGTGCACCTTGGTTTCCCAAGATAAATAACTTTACTGAGCAGAATCAGGACCCAAGACTCATTTGTCCTTCACAAAGGTTTGGGGTTTTTGTTTAAATATTAGCATCCACAAGCTGTGCAAAACAGACCTTTTTCATTAGTTGCTTGATCATGGTGGGAAAAGCTATTAATTTAGTCAGTTCCCTGCAATGAGCTCTGGGGTTGCTACCATACCACAAACTGATGAAAACAATAAATGCTAGACTGTATTAACTGTAAAGGTTAATCCATAAATCAAAGGGAAATGTCAGATGCCTTTTAACATTGATTGAGATGTAATTTGGTGTTGGTAGTGATATGTTTGTTACATAAATTCACAAATGCACTCGATTCCTGTTAGGAATCCGGGTCTTTGTAACTTAAAACAAATTAAGTAGTTTGTTTTATTTATATAACCATATGAAGATTGATTACCTCATTCTGTTTAAGTTATAATATATTACCAATTTTAAAAAAAGTGAATATTAATATCCAGATCTTCTTCCAGGGTACATCTGACTTGGTATGAAAATGAATACACTGTTTTTTTTTCCTGAAAGTATGCCATTACCTTAAATATGTCTAAGGCAGTTGTTCCTTTTAATTTTGTCTTTGATTCATGTTTTTCAAATTACAGCATAAGAATTAGCCTTTGTGTAAATGTGCTCAGAAGTATGGAACATATTTTCTATATTATGGATACATCATATTTAAATATATAATATAAAACAACAAATATGAGGAAATGCCACAAATTAGATCAGAATGGAATACAGTAACTGATGCCAAAACAGCAAGGAAAAGAAAAAATCATTATGGTCACTCATGGAAACATTTCTTTCCACTACTCTTCATGACAGAAATGTGACGCCAGGGATTTCTTCACTTGGTGCAAATGAGAATCAGGTCACCAGACCTCAGAATATAAACAAATAAACCCAACCTTTCTAGCTTTATCTGTCCAAGAAAATTGCAAATAAAAGTCCTCAAGAACAGGAGCATCACTCCCAGGTCTCTATTAGCCAAAAATGGAAGGTACTGAGCTTTTTCACTAGCTGTCACTTGAGTGGGCAGGGTGCTGAAGTCTGCCAAAGCTGGGAGTACTCTGTGCTTCCAAACACTGCAGAGTCTCTGGCTCAATCTTTACGTCATATTTCTTTCTTAGAGAGAATCACAAATTATACAGTTTAACAGGGTAACCACTGCAAGAGGTCTGTGTGAGGAGTATTTTAAAGGCAGTCGGATAGATCACAATCATTTTCTTCTGCTTAATTTAGCAGAGCCAAGAGTGGGTTTCCCCCCAATTCCTGAAAGGTGATTGATCCAAACAGGTATCCAGAATGCTTTTAGTAAGAATAAGATGTGCAAGGACAGAAGACTCAGTCAATTTAAAAATGCCCCAAAAGTTCTTAATTTTGCAGCAACAGGACTCTTTGAAGGTCAGCAATGGCAGCCAAGTATTTCAGCAATGGATGTGAGCTCAGTAGCACCCTTCCATGTGGACATACCAGTTAACTCTTTACGGCTTTAAGCTCTGAACCACTGCCTGATCAACATTAAAAAGGAGATTTTATTGTCTGTCTCTGTGCACACACATTACAATCAGAGAAAACACACTTCTTAGCTAGTTTTCATACTTTCTTACAAATATCTCGTGAATGTAATGAGACTTTTCAGTAATGTTTCACTTACCTCCAACAGATCTTGGCCTATATATGAAATTTTAGGAGGGAAATTCCAGGACACATATGAATCCCTCTCTGCAACTCCGCTGTTCTTTGCAGTCCAGTACATAGGACATGATGGGCACAGGTTATACACCTCGATAAAAGGGCAGCAAATAAATGCAATATCCTCAAGCTCAGTTGCACCTTCTACTTCTGCCCTCCCAGGCAGATCAAAGGCTGTGGAAAAGGCAGAGAGCATGGGGACAAAGGGTGATGTGTTCTACCATAGTGCTGCGGCTCTTCAAGCTGGGTGGGAGATCTGTGTGGTGTTGTCATTCACTAAGCCCTGGGACAGTCTGCCGTGGCTATCTAAATTAGGTCCTCAGGAGAGGGCAAAGAAGGAAAGATCCAGAAGGAGGTTAACATCACCCTGACCTCCAACCAGCTCCCATGGCTCTGCATTTTGTCCTCAGAAGGAAGAGGGAAAATGTCTTCGTAATCTGAAGCAATGTGGTCAAACATGAACCACAGATCCACACGCAGGAAAGGCATTCTGATAAATATTTTGGTGGGAAGAGCAAATCTCTATGCTAACTTAAGTCCATCTCTCTGTCTGCACTCTGTCTGGGGTTTTCTTTTACTATTGGCTTTTTCTCTTAATATAAGATTGCAATTCACAAATTTTTTCATCTCCATTTGCCCTATTTATATACAGCGCTCTAATCAAATGTTCAATACTTCTCACCTTCAAGGATGGAATCGTAATGAGTGTATAATGAGCTACACCACAGCCACTGGTTCCCATGATTTTTAAACTAGCTTCAACAACTCTGAAATCTTCAGCAAAGATTAATGGAGCCCTGCTGATTCACATGGCTATTGTCTCTGGAAATAAATGAAAAGCATATTAATATTCACAATGTCATTCACTCATACGTTAATTGGAAGGACTGCAAAATAAACTACAAAGACAAACACAAAAAAATGTGTGGCTAGGGTAAATCTCAAGGACATGAATAATAAAGAGTGTTGAATAGAGAGGGACCTATGAAACCACTAACTTTTGGGAATTCTTCCTACAGTCCAACTGTCACACAGATGAAATAGAGAGGACAGCTCTTTTACCAGTTATCATGTCCATGTTCTTGTCCCGTGGGACAGGGTAAATGGCAAGGATAACACAAACAGGGGAAAGTCTGCAGAGGTTGAGGTCCTCTTGTAGGTGGGGAGAGGATGCCCTGCTGGAAACTGAGCTGCATCTCTACCCCATGGTGATGAGTTTGATTGGTTGCAGGTGGGTGTTATTAGACTTTCATAGCAGTCAGCTCAAGGTGATGAAAAATTTCTTCCTGCTCCATCTTCACCCATGGATCTTCTCAGATTAAAACTTTGATCACTACAATGCTTCAGTGAGATTTTCCAAGTTAAACGTCACTGGAGTTTTCCTTTGGTTTGCTTTTATTTTTTTTTTAATTTTTGGAAAATTGTTCCCCTTAATTTCCCTGGCTCTGATTCAAACCCTTGGATTTGCCAGCTCAGAACTAGAAAGCATAGAGTCCTCCTGTAAGGATCTGTACTCTATACACTGCTTACATTTGGTCACTTGCAAAGAAAAAGGTATACAACAAACTACATAGTCATCCATGAACTAGTCCTCCTATCAGTTTCATGCTAGACACCAAGAGTGATATCATCTACTTTGCTGAACCTGCTCTGGTGTGACCCCATTTAATTATGTGCAGAACTCCCCATCCGAAGTTTTATATGCTGTGGCAATACCAGCATCAGTGGTGTGTGAAGATAAGAGTAACATTGGGTTTTGTCCTGCTGCTGTCATCTTGGGATGCCTGAATACAAATATCCAAAACATTTTCCCTTTAGAACAAGCCATGCATTCCTCTGTCTAGCTGAATAATTTTCTATATTAAAGAAATCAATGAGCAAATCAAAAAACCACAAAACCCCACAAAGGAAAGAGAGCAGAACACACAGACACAGGCTAGGAGTGGGAGCACCCCTAATTCCCTGTTTCTCTTTTATACCCTGATCACAGAAGAGTTGAACTGAATCTGAATTATTCATTAGGAATTAAGAACCACTTGGAATTTTTTCTTTTTTCTATTTGCTAATTCTTTTCTCTCAGCTACTGTTTCCCCTCCACTGCTGATGACACCAAAGGCCAAAGCCAGACCAGGTATGAAAAGACACCACAACACTGAGGTCCAGTTCCTTTCTCCATGTCCAAATTTAGTGAAGGGAGCAGGGTCCCTTGCCCAGCTTTAGAGCTCAGAACTATTGCATGACAACCAAGGAACACACAATAAATATGTGGAACAAATTAAAAGGTGTGGGCAGGGCAGGTACGCAGTTCTTTAGCCTTAAAAATGTTTTCGTTACCCTTTTAAACTAAGTACCATACACTAATAGGGTCCCATCCTGGCAGAAGAGATTGTCTTTGATGTGAGCAGATCTCACTGGAGCCTTTCCACACTTCAGGCTCTTTTTCCCAATGCAAGCCTAAAGCACTGAAGACCTTTCTTTCCTTGTCAGCCAAGAAGTCCACATAGAACCCTTTCAGCAACTCCTTGGGTGAAGCACTGTTTTCCAGCTAAGTTAAGCTATCTGAAGGCGGTAATAAAGATTCAGTTCAGTTAGATGGGTTTTAAAAGCTCTTGAGTTCATCTGTATCTTAACCAATCCAAGGTCATGTCCCTTAACCTCTGGCTCACCTCACAGAGAATTTCCAAAATGTGCTATTTAGTGGGGAAGAAGTTCTGACTCAGTCTGGTTTTGGTCCTTTCCTTGGCAGGAGACACATCCAGTCTCATCTGGTGTAATACGCTCATCACTTGCCAGCACTGTAACCTGGTTAAGGCAGTGCTAAAGTTCCCGGCCAGAACTGACAAGTATAAATAAGGGACAGTTGTCACATTTGGTTACAGGAGGGCAGCAGAGAGGAAGGTTGCCTGCAGCAAGAACAATCAGGCTGAGACAAACTCTCCCATTGTTTGGGGTCATCTGGTCGACAAACTGTTTCACATGAGAAAATTAGATTATGCCAAACCAACTTCTTTGGAGTATTTTTTTTTTAATCCAGCATTAAAAGGATGGAAGTAATCGTAAATCTGGAAGCAATCACACACACATCACTTAGAAGTGCTCTGCCTCAGTGCAGGAGAAACAGAATATATCAGTGCTGATTGGCCTGGGGTATCTCTCCCCCCACCAAGCCCATGTCCCAGACAAGTTAAATGTTTCATTAATTAGGCTCTCACTATGGTTAAAATTAGGAGAGCTGCAAGGATCTCTCCTCCTCCTTCAGACTAATCCTCTGATTAAAAGCAGGGCCCCCAGTTTGGGCTCTCAGGGTCACTCCGCATTGCTGGTTTGCATTTGCTGATTTGAGTCAGCCTGGTGGGTTCTGTGGGGCAGGAAGGGATTTGGATTTGGTGCCAGAGCAGGGGCCAAATGGTGGGAGCAGGTTAGAAGAAGGGGACACCGCTGTTGGCGTGCTATGTGTTGGCACACACCCGACTGCTCCCCTGAGCCTGCAGTAAATTCCAACCACGTATGAACAGAAACTGGGCAAACCCCACCATGGTCCTCAAAGTAAAGTGTCTCCAGAGAAGACCACTTAGGACATCCATCATGTCCTTTACTCACACATGGAGATGTGGCAGAAGCCGCAGCTCCTACCTCAAGCCCCCACAGAGTGAGGGGTCCTCACAGGCATGTCCTCCATGATCCTCACAGATCTGTGACACCACCATCTCCAGCTCCTCCACAGCACTGCAAGGCAAAATGCAAAGAAAAGCAGTGCTCCAGACAGGAAATATCTAGGTTTAAGGGTGATATCTTTTTCCTTTGAAGAGGCTGAAAGCTCCTTACCACTCCCAGGTTCTTGGTTTTCATTTTGACTATATGCAAAGCCAGCTGTTCTGCAGCACCATTCACCTAAAAGGGATCAGCACATGGATTACAGGGTCGTTTTCTTTTTCAGAAGCAGAGAGAAGATCTCTTCCATTTAGCCATCCAAAGTGCTGTCAGACTGTGATATTAATCAGAAAACAATGGTTTTTGGCAAGCCATTCTGTCAAGAAACAAAAGTAAACCTGGCCATTGAAGGTGAGCGGTGAGGGTAGCACAACAGAAAACAATGGTGACATTCTGTAGTAACCACAAAACTCCAAGCTTTCTGCCATACTCTGTTTTCCATAAATATTGGCCTCACTTTAATGTAGAGCAGCCAAGAACTGCTTGGATGAATTCAGCCTTCCTAACCAAGAACTTTAATCAACTATATATACAGTTACCATGACAGACAATAACAAATATAAATTAACCATGTTAAGGTACACTCTAGTACCTTTCAACAAAGGCAGTTGCTTCCAAGCAAGAAACCAGTATCTCCTTAGGTGTAGTGTCAACATTCAGGGAATAGCCAGGGGAAGGATGGAGCATTGCCTGCCTTACAGAATCCAACACTTCAAGAATCAAAACCAAAAAGTGGTTAAAATACCTGCAATTTTGCTCAAACTCCCCCCGACCAGGTCAACATCTTCTCCATGTTTTGGGTTTTCTCCACTTACCATCCAGCTTTTGAGGATGAGGGGTGACTTGGGACATACTGAGCAAGTTTTGTCCCTCATAAATCCAGAGGGTTGAACATGATATTCTTATAATAAAAGCTGAAGTTGTCACATGATGCCTCAGCTCCAGGAGCCAGGGATTTTTATACATCACATACAATGAAATTGGCATTGAGATCCAAAGATGCCACAGCCAAGCGGGATACTGGAGAAATGTTGTGAAGCCCCTATGCACTGGTTAGCAAACATGCCTTCTCAAAAAGTACCAGGGGATGAATATCTACTAGCAAAGAGCACTTCATTTTCAGCTTTGAACAGCAGGTATCAGGGAGTGAGTTCCCAAAGCACTGAATCAACAGTATCTAAAGGAAAGCACCCACCCACCAGACCTCCAGGACTCTTCCAACTGGGCAGCAAGACTGCCATACAAAGTGGTAGGAAGGGACTTCAGTATTTGACCAGCCCTGCAATCCACTCGGTTTTTTAAGAGTCTGGAACTGAAAAAAAAATCTTAAATTTCACTTAGACAAAACATTCCAAGCAAAAATCAACCATGAAATACTTAATTTCCGTTATTCCTCTTTCCCTGAAGCACAAGCATGTTTAGCTCCATCTCTAAACAAAAGTTCCAACAAAAATGTTGGAATCAAAGCAAAGCAAAGCTCCATCTTGAGAATGTTGCAAAGATTAGAGCATTATGAATTATTATTTTGATTTACTGTTTGCTATCATCTTGTCTTGGCTGAAGCACCTGAGAAATTTGATTTAATTTACAAGTCTGTTAGATGGACTCACATCCACATTTTTTTCTTTTTTACTAATAAAATATTTGGCCACAAACATTCACCCAGTTCACATCCCAACACCTCACCAGCTCTGACCCTGTTTACCTCATGAGAGCTGATTCCTTCCTAGTCTGAAGTGGGGATTGCTGGAGGCAGGAGAGATACCAAATAAACAATGTTTGTAATATTACCCCACAGCAAAAGAAACTACGATGCATTATTTTAACTCTCCCACTGTGCCAGGGAACTTCATCAAAGTGCATGACCTTGGTAATCATATGCTTTGGCACCCTGCCAGAAACAAACAGTGAGTTTAAAGTCAAGTAATCATTTCAATGCTGAATTTTTTTTTTTAAATTTTATTACTGGCATTGAACTCTTAATGTTAGTTTAACATACTTTTTGTCCCTAATATTAATATGTACAGATATTTACAGAAAAAACAGAGTAAGTTACACTGGAAGGGAAGATGCTGGAGTCACACTGTTGAAATTCAGCTCATAAAGAGGAAAAAGAAAGTCCTGATGTTGTTTCAGCTGGGATAGCTGCTAAATTCACTACTAGCAGCTTTCCTTGCTGAGAACAGTATCTTTAGCCTGGTCAGTGCTTCTGAGATCCTGGGATAAAACTGGCATTAATTGCAAGGAACTTTTTTCTAACTGAGATTCTGGATCTGAGTTTCCATCATGAACCTCAATGACTGTCATTACAACCTACCTAAAATCCAGCCTGAAGAAGACTAAAGCCTGGAGAAAGCAACAGCTCTCTCATTACCATGTACAGAAAGGGAAATACGTTTTTTCATTGACTGCTCAATAAGAACATACACAGTTTGGTATCTGGCAACTAGAGATTCCCTCTCTCCCAACAACAGAGAGCAACCAAAAAAAACCTTGTAGTAAAAATCCCATCAGACTGACAGAGCGAGAGCTCAGACTCACGCTCAGGAGGCCAAGCCGTGAAGCAGTCTGAAGTTTTTCCATGTAGATGTGCCAAAGACTGTGTTTGCCTCATGTACTTTTTTGCTCAAGAGCACAGTTCAAAAGGGTGAGTCTTGCTGTGATTAAAGCCCTATTATCTTTTGACGAGACTTGTGGCAGGCTTTCTCAGTAAATTGATGGGGTTTTGTGGTTGTTGTAAGTACTCAGAGGGTTCCATGGATACATTTGATAAAATAAAAGGAAAAACATGCAATCCCCACCCCAAGCTTTGGGGGTGGGGAGCTCATCTGTGCAGAAGCACAGCTGCTGGTTGGCAGAAGCAGTAACATGAGTCATAAAAAAAGGCACCACTGGAGTCATCAGACAAGGGGAAGGTGAGGGCAGCAAAGCAACTTTTTGGCCAAACGGCTGTGTGTTAGGATGTGGGTGAGACACCTGCTGTGGCTGAGAAACGATCAGCAACACTAAAATAGATGAATAAACCAGCACAGAAAAAGGTTGTTGCAGTAGCAAGGGTGCATAGATGATAGCACATTATCAATAAGCAGTAAATACAGGATAGTAGAGAGGTTTTACTTTCCCCTTAGCCTACCCTTTTGCTCTTTTGCACCTATAAAAGAAGTTATAACCTAGAACACAGATGTCTAATGGGTTTAGACAAACCCAATCTGGACATTTTTCAAGGAAGTCCATAACTTTTCAATGAGTAAAAAGTAAAAATATAGCACAAAAACTGTTCTGAAATCCTTCTAGTCAAAAAAAGAAGGAATAAATGTGAGGAAATAATTGTGATTAATTTTAAAAGATTGTTTCAATGTTTCCTATATGAAACGTTTTATTCTGAAAGCCTTTGCAGTTCATATTTTGATGCTTCCCAAAGTTAAACTCTTTGACTACTTACTGTGCAAACAGTGCTTTTCTTTTAATAAAAATCACTTCACAAGCCTTGAGAAGGATAAACAGCCTGAAAATTAAAGACAATAATGTGTTTTCAGTCAAACAAAAACATGCCTGGTTAACCAAATTGAAAAGTTGGGGAGGGGGTATTTTACTTCATTTCATTCAAAAATTTCCACAAGTGTCTTTCACTTCAACCAACTTCTCCCCCAGCCTGTCTTGTTTTTTTCCCAGTTTGGTCTCAGAACCACCACAGGTCCTTCATGCCCTGTGTCTATCAACCTGGGGCTCCTCTCCCCCGTGTTGAACTTTTGAAGAGGGAGGAGGGTAGTCGCTGTCTGGCAGCGAGGGGGACAGGCTGTTCCCACGGCAGGCAGGAACATGGCAGCCCAGGAGACATCCGTGGCGGATGCCTGGAGGAGCTCTTTGTTCAAGAGAGGAACAGACAGCTTCAGCATGGTCTGGTCTGAGTTAACCCAAAGTTGAAGCAGCGAAGATTTCCAGTGATGCCCCTCACAAAGGAGGAGAGGACAAGTCTGACTAAAGATGGGACTCATTGCAATGGACTGCATGTATATATATGTATATATATGGTGTCTACATACAAGATTGCCCTTTGGCTTTCCTATAAGTAAGTAAGATGAAGACAAGATATTGCTGTCAAAGCATGACTTGTATCTGTTAATGCAGCTTTCTCAGTCAGGTCAGCTAAATGTTGCTATAAGTGCTCATTTTTGTAAGTGGACTGTGACGTGGGATGTAGGGTAACTAACCGTCGACACTAAACTGAGATTAACTGAGTTCCCACCCAAAAAACCCTAAGGAACCATTAAACAGGGCCTGTACTGGAAATAGACTTCAGTAAATCTGCCTCATGAATGGGGCAAACAGTAGATGCATTAGACCACCTGTAGGGATAGGGGTGTCAGACATGTTAGATGGTAGTTGTATTCTCAGACCTAACACATAGCACAGGAAAATACTGACAGTGGCCACAGTCCCTGCTCTTATCTTTGCTCTCAGAACAGGCCCTCGGCCACACAAAGAGATAAAGGCAAAACTGGTACACCAGTTTAAATGTTTGAAACCAGGTTGGTTTAAATGATTAAGGAAAAAAAAGTCAGGACAGAGGTCAGGATTAACTGGAAGGAAAATGTCATGGGGATTGGACCAAATGCTTGATAACTGCTTATCTCCTCAGGTGCACTTCATAGCAGTGGAGGAACCAGACTTGAGGGGAAATGGGCATGGTAGACCAACTGGGACATCCACTGTAGGAGGATGCCCTAACCCCCTGGTTAAAATATTAGGCAAACTGCTGAAATAACCAAAATACAGGCTTTGTGACCTTAAAAAAAAATGTCCTGTAGGTTTGCATTAGTAGTAAGGCATCTGGCTGCCCTTCTCCTCTCTGAAAAATCTCTATTAGACATACTTTAAGGTGAAGCAAAGTAGTTCTGCAGACAGCTACCAGAATTGCCCTGCAGTTTCAGTCCCATGGGGTTACATTTCATCCAATGTCTTTTCATCCAAGCAACACAACACAGCGTTACTTGTGATGGAGGTTATTGCATCAGCTGAAACTCTCCAGCCTGGTTATGAGTCCCCATGATGGGTGCCAGGGGGTTAGCAGAGGGACGGCCGCTTGCTGTGTCCATCTGTGTCTTTGGGAAAATTAGGTTAGGGGAGTTGTCCTGGATGGAAACACATTTTTTTGTTGCAGTACTCATGACACTGCTGGTTAGTGAGGGATTACCAACAGCCTGAGACACTTAGGACACGGCTGGGAATGTCACAGGAAAGCTGTATGGTCACTTGCCCCATGGATCCAGCTGAAAATGCCAACTGCTTCTGAGTAACTTTAATACAGATGCTGTGACTTAAAACATGGATGAGCTTGCCGCATCTGATGGAAAGCTTTCACTGAGAAGGTAAAATAAAAATTGTAATTCCTGTCATTATTAAAAATATAGTAGTCTCTAAATCTCTCCAAATACAGTTGACATGAGACAAATCATAATAAACACATTTTGTGGCAGCTAAAGGAGCCTTTTGTCGGATTTCACCACATGGTGGCAATAGTAGTAAAGGTTTGATGCAAAAGATTTTTCTGGAAGCTCCCAAGCCATTTAAACTATAAACTGGGCTGCTGTTCAGTTTACCTTGTGGCATAGTAAAGCTTTATTTTTTCTGTGTAGATAAATCAACTGTCACAGCTCCGTTATTAGAAATTGTGTACACTCGTCATTCTCATGCATCAGGTAAGGACTACAGACAATTCCAAGATTTCTTTGAATATCTTCTTCACTTCTTTTTTCCCTCCTACTTTTTCCTCCTCCAAAACATATAATTGCAGCTTCTGTGAAATGTTAATTCACAGAAGGTTGTATTCTCAGAATTGGTAAAATTGCAACATTCAAGTTTTCTTTAGCAAACAAGCAAGACTTCAAAACACTGAAGTTGCCTAAAACTTCCAGTAAGGTCAGATACTTGTCTACCAGTTAAATTGCCAGCAGAAAAAAAAACCAACAAAAAACCCAAAAAACCAACCAACAAAAAATCAAACCAAAACAAAAAAACCCCCAAACAACCCAAAAAACAGCAACAAAAACCCAAACCCCCAAACCAACCACCAAACACTATGAAAAAACAGTGGTTCGCAGATGAAGTCTGACTTCATCTCTGAAGTACTGCTTTGCCATCCATTCCTCCCAAAACAAGAAAGGAGAATAAATCCAGAGTCAGTTGCTAGTGGTGACTGATGAATATTGCAACATCATTTCTAGGGGTAATCATAAACGCCTATCATCTTTCCTTCTGCAGAAATACAAATTCGGTGCTGACATTTGCCCATCTCGAGGGTGGAGCAGGGTAGCTGGTTTGCACCAGGCACAGTGTGCGCCTTTTGCAGGGGGGAAACCAGCCACAAGGAACAACATATTTTACGTAGTCAAAGAATCATTCATGATGTGGCTGGTGTGAGACACTCGTGCCCCTTAAAACCCCCCTGCAGCCACAGTGAAGGGCTCCAAGAATGCTCATTGTAGTCGCAGTTGTTGCATTAGAAGAACATTAGGTGTACGAGAAGCAGCACAGAGCAGGAGCTCTCTCTCATGCAGGAATTACAACATGACAGCACACACACATACAGTTAGAACACCCCATTCCCATGAGAAGTGCCGGGGATTTATGGCTCTCCTGGGGGTTTGCTGCCGCTGCAGCCATGCTCCAGAAGCCCCGTGCAGCGTTGTCTGCGGCGCTGGCTCAGCAGTGGCATTTCCTGGAGCACCTGTGTTTTTCTTGGAGGTCTCTCATCTCCATACTGACCAGACCTGATGTTGCTTATCTTTGGTGATTAGATCAGCTCATATCTCCAGTACGGAGATATGGGGAAGGAATGATATAAAAACATACCATCCTACACCATCTCGAATGACCTGCCAGGAAGCAGTTTATTTATATGGCCCAGGCACTCAATCTACTGTGTAGATATGTGCAAGCAGGCAGGTGCAGATTTAGCAGGAAAGCTCCCAGTAAAGGCTTTAACCCTACTGTCACCTATTTGCGTTAACAGTGAAGGTCACACACTCTACCACATCACTCGGGACCACTTGGCAGCTGCCCAGTCTCTTTGCCATTGTTTTGGTGGTGGCCACATGCATCCTGGCTAGCAGATTATGGTTGTCACACCTCTTACTGCCATCACCTTCTGAGGGTAATCAAGGTGCAGGGGTGAAATGAAATGTCACCTGAGTCAGGCTTTTAAAAACGGCCTTTGAATGAAAACCAGGACCAGTTATCAGGTGGTACAGGACTGTCTGTCAGTGCTAACAGCTACTGCTGCCTGTGCTTGGAGGCAAACACATGAACCAGCAGCCCAGACTGCACCATGTGGGGCAACTCCCAGCACATCACTCCACCATGACCATCCACCATTTGTCTCTCAAACCCCATGCCCTTCCGTCCTTCCACTGGCAGCCCTGGAGAGGTCAAACAGCCACTGAAAACTGCAATAACATCTCTGAAGCAAGTAGGACCGTGACGGTTTACCTCAGCTGAGCACTTCGTGCAAGCATCCGTGACTGCATCGTGCGGGATGCAAAACCTTCCTTGCAGTAGCTGTGCCTGTGTGCACTGCTCGGGCTGTCCGCGGCTCTGTTTCAGAAACAAAGCTGTTTGCAGTTCAAATGTTCGATGCAACATCATTCCAAGAAAGGAGCCATCAGTTAAATTGATCTCTACGTCTGAGGAGGAATCTTGGCTGAAATCTTTCCCTGAGAGTCCAACAACAACAGTACATCAGTTACTCCAGTGAATTTCATTTCTCAACCCTTTAACATGTAATTCCTGGACAGATGCCCTAAACTGAAAGAGTAAAATACTTCGCTCCTGGCCACTTGAATTGCATAAGAGTGAATGCCCACTCCTAAGCCATATACAACTAGTTATTTGTACTCTTGTTTCAGACTGCCACAAAGCCTGCAGTCTCAAAGGACCAGTATTTTTATATTGGTTCTCCTGAAAAACAAATATATATCACTCAAGAAGGATCAGAAAGAAATAGTGCTGGAATCTCTTACTGAAACTGTCTCATTTAACCAGGTTAACAATTATCACACATGAAAATAATATGTCAGAGCTGAAACTCTGGGGTATGCTGTCTTGATTTTATGTTTGCTTTTTGAGTAAGAAGAGGCAAGATCCTACCGGGCTTGGACATCCCTGGAGACATACTTTGCTTCAGAGCTTTGGAGTCTTTCATCCTTGCTCAGGACAGAACAAATCCCTCAGGCAGATCTTTTCTGTGTGTTCTTGGTCTAATATTCTTGCTTTTAAATGAACCCGTTCTTTCTCCAAGGGCTGTGAATGTCCTGGAGAGTCTACATGAAATGTGTTCAAATAGCAGAAGAAATCAGTAAGGCAATTTAGTGGGCTAATGCCTTATATCACACTTTAACATGTGTCTGACCATCTATCCATTGTTTAGTTAACTGGATAGCAAGGAGGAAGTGAGGGTTCAGCTGCTCTGCCTGCTTTTTTTTTTTTTTTTTTTTTTTTTTATGCACTGAAGCATATTATGCCTTGAACTGATGCTTGTAGCAGCAACAGTGCCTTTATACGCCTGGAATATTTGTCCTACTGTCCTTCCAGCACCCTTCAGTGCTGTGAGTCAGCAATGTGCACCCAGTTTCTACATCCTGACAGAAAGACGATAAAGGGTCACACAGTTGGACACTAACCACATCTGGGACCGTGCTAAGGAGCACCGTCTACTTGAGTGTCATTTAAATCAGGTTCATCATATGATTTATGAGCATATATATCTCATTAGCTGTGCTCTTTGCTTTACAGGTGTTACTGCTGGTCTTTCAGTAGACAGAAGTCACCCTTTCCAAAAGATTTCCCTTTTCATACATCAAATAGTGTTAAACACCATCCAGTCTTCAGTGTTATTCCCCTTTCCAGTATGCAAGACCTTAATGAGCCCCTTATCTGATTGGCCATCACACTGGGCATTAGAAATTCACAATTTCTTTGGGCATTTCTCTTAGTTTTGCTCCTTTCTCAGTTGCATTTGACAGAAAGTATTTCAGGCAGCAGGAAATGTTTAGATGTATTAGAACTTCCTTACAATAAATATGTTTAGTTAACATAGTGATAAAAGAGTAAAGGAGGGTCAGGCTGACATCAGGAGCACACAGTGCCCAGTTATTCCCATTGTTAGTAGCTGGTGTCTCTGCCAATTCCTGCAGGGACAAGGGACATGGCTGTGAAATCTAAACAGGGACAGTGTGCAGATAAACCTGATTACCATGTTTCCCCTGAACAACATCTGCTTGTTAACACAGTTGTAACTGAGTGCATGCCAGTGCATACTATTCTCTCCGACACTGTGATTTCTTCTACCCCATGACTTGTTCGGCTGCACAGCCCAGATTCTCCAGCCATTCCTCCTTGCTCCAAAGAAGGGAGGTGGAAGTTGCTGAACAAAGCCAAGCACAGCCCATAGTTCTGCTTTTTATCTTGCATTTGAAGACTTACTGTTTAATCTCTTTCTGAACAGGAGCCAGTTTCAAGAAAGCAAGACAGCAAGGTCCTTAGGACAAGATGATGGATGGAGCCATGGAGTTCAGAGCACTTTGTTCATCCACTCAAGTTCTTTCTTTAGATAATGATAAAGTTAACTGGATCAATTTTAGAGCTTTATAACAGCAGAATGACTATGGATTGACAAGTCATGTAGTGCATAACCCACTTAGATGTCATCAGACTGACACAACACAGACTGTACCTGGAATATCCTGTTCTAGTACATTTTTAATAAACTAATTTTCTTGCAGATCACATGTCTTGAATAATACTAAGATCATGGCTTACCTGGTCAATGTTATCCTGGTTTTATTTTACATATCACCACCTACTAACTGGTACAAAACTCAAGCTTTCCTAAGTTCATGCCAAAGCACCCATTAACTACTGTGAGCTGATCCTTCTGAGAACAGGAGCAAATCCCCATGGAACTGAATTAGTGTAACTCCATTAACTTGAATGGAGCTTTATCTTCTCACAGCAAGCAAGCAACTCTCTCCCTTGCTTTCTGAATTAGTCCTACGTGTAAAGCAGAACCTCTTCAGTGAGTTAAATTGTCTCATTTTGTTCTGATGCAAAACTGAGCACAGAGAAATGGTAGAGCCATGCCAACTTATATTGGACTATGGACTCCAAAGACACTTTCTCTTTGTCATCTCCAGCACACTCTCCTAGTGAATCTGAAAACAGGAAACCACAAAAGCAGCTGCCATGGGAGTGTATTGTTCTTGCAACTTGACCGATATTTTACCTGCCCAACTGGAAACCCAGGTGTTCTTCTGAAAGCATACAGTAGCCCATCATTTTACAGACTAATGGTATTTTCAGCCCTTACCAAAATAGACAGGACTAGAGTGCCCTCTCATTTACACTATTTTTATAATGGTTTAATTTCCATGAATAGAGGGTCTTACTTCTCAGCAGTGTAAACGAGATCAGATTTGTGTCCACATCATTTTTGCAGTTCAAGGCAAACTTGTTAATTTATACTGAGAAGGGACTGGAATATTCTTTGAAGAAGGCAGTGCTGTATAAATGGCATGCAGTGATAGTAGTTTTGATATTTGGTGGTGGGCCAGTGTTCACCTTCAGATCTGCACTGTGGTTCTCTCCAGACCCATCCATTTTTCCCTTTTCTTGACGTTTGTAGTCTCCAGACAGAATCCACCACAGGTAACCACAAAACACAAATTCACAGTTTCAAAAGTGGAGCTTGTGAACATGAGATGTCAAAAGATATACAGATACTAAAAAAAAAAAAAAAAGAAAAAAAAAGTTTTGTGATTCACCACTTGAAAATCTTTACAGTTCCTTCCATCAAGGAATAGTGGTGGGAATTGCCAAGAATATGGTGCAGAGGAGACACTAAAGGAGCCCTGGTGCAAGTCAGAGGGGAAATCCTTGCTTTTGAACAAAAGCATTGTAAATTGTGCTGTAAATTTTGTTGTTTGTAGAAGTTTGTACAACTTTCAATCTTTAGGTAGCTGGTTCATTGCTTCCGGAAGAAGAAGCAATGAAGTGAAACTCTGATATTGTTTAACAAAGCAACCTGTGCGTGTAAGTCAGGGTGAGGTCTTGGCTTTCAAGTTGATCCCTGGCATGCAAGGAAATCCAGGAAAAAAAGCAACCTTTCATGAATCAGGGGATTGCTGCTGAATTTCCAGCCCTGATTTTGGAATAGAGATGACTTCCCCAGGGTTATTTTATATAGCTACCCTGATTATAGCAGTTGTGTTATGATTCAGACTGGTGAAAGTGAGATGAGACCAAGGCTTGCTGAAACACTGTACTGATACAATTCTGTTCGTTGCTTATCCTGAACAGAAATGACACAGCAGGTTACGTGCAACCTTCACAAACTGGGAAGGTATAAAATCAATATATTGAAATAACACGGGCAAATGCTGATCCCTGTCACAACTGGAGAATTCTGGAACCTGAAGCAGCACTGTAAAGGCAGCATTTTGCTGAAGGTCATCTTTGGACCAGATGGTCTCATCTTCCCATCTTACTTCCACACTGAGTTTGTAGTTGTGTGAGTCAACACCTGAACTCAGTTCAGTCATTCGTGCTCTTTCCAGCCTTCAGTGTAAAGTTGGGCAAGATCACCGTTCGTTGCTTGTTATTATTTCTTGGTTTGTGCCTCTGACAATTTCATAAAACAACATTGAAATTAATGGATTAACACAGAAAACAAAGGTTTACATATTTTAGCAAGCTGAAAAAGCAAATAAATTTTACAGTTAGCTCTGAGGCCAACAGAATAGCTTGTTTGGGACAAAATGTTACGTTTCCCTTCAAGTTTCAGAAATTTCAATAAAATTTTATTTTTTAAATTGACATCAGGGATGGTGGCAAGCGTTAAGATATTTGATCTGACTGGAAAATCAAAACATTCTCTTTTGAAGGGTGCTTTTTCTGAATGTTTGTTTGTTTGCCTCATCAGGAACAATTCAACAGAAATGAGGCAAATTCACAAAACATTTTCATGTTGTTGAATCTACGTTTTTGCCAAAAAAAAAAAAAAAAAAAAAAAAAAAAAGGCAGCTAGAGCTTTTCCCAGCGCTACTTCCAAACTTTTACAGAAATTAGAGTGAAATGGTACTGATTAAGATGGGGTGGGGGGGCATCACCCTTGCAGTAACTCTATCCAAGGCAATGGATTTACACGAGAACTGACTCTTGGCTCTTGGTATTTATAAAGCCTATAGTCTTCAGCAGTTCATTTTCAGAACATTCTTCTTCAATGACATGAGGGTGGAATATTGCAGATAATAGCCTCAGTATTTATAAATTACAAAAGAAGCAAGGTTTACTTGGACAACAACATACAAACTGGGCAGTACTGAGGTGTGAGTGCAGGTGGGCAGTAGGTTCACTGTAGTGTGCAGCCAACTGGTCAGGAGAGCAATGTCAACACATGCCTGATAGGACCTGTCTTTTGCTTCCTCTTCCTCCTCTCACTTGTTTTCATATTTGCTTTTATTTGGTATGTCAGGTCCTTCAACTGTTAATTTCAATGTGTCATTAACCTGCATCTCAGAGGTTTCACCCTTCCATTTTGTCAACCTGTGGCAGCTCCACTTCCCACACAACCCAGTTAGTTTATCCAGGAGCCAAGCTTCATACACGGGAGTGAGTGAGAGGACACCCATGTGAAAAGCCCATGAATCTTTCAGACAGGGGCAAGTGTCCTTCCAAAGAGTGCACACGGTTCCAAAGGGGATACAGAGGAATTAGTGTTAAAATAATGTGTCGGTTATGGGAGTTAAAAAAATACGCATAGTTGGAAAACACTCTCCCCCATAAACTGGAAAAACATCAGCTTTTGTGGGCTATTTGCCAAGGATTCAAATTCTCATGAACAAGCTCCTCTGAGCTCATTCGAAAATCCTCGTGAACTCTGCTGCCATGCACCCATTAGGTTCAGGATGAAAAGAAAGCCTGGAAGCTGCTGAGAAACCAGAGGGCTGCCAGCCCTCCCAGATCTGAGCGTGGGACTCAGGCAAGCTCTCCCCACCCCATGGAAAGCAGATGACATAACGCTTGGGCTCATTCTGTCCATCCCTCATGTGGCAGAAGCAAAGGCAGGAATCAGCTTGCTTTTATTTGTGAGCTTTCACAATATGAAAGGGATTGGGAGAAAATTAGGTGTCTGCATCCATATTTACATGTAAGCCAGGCCCAGGCCCAAGACTACTCTCCAGTTCCAACTTACCACATCGTGGGCAGACAAATGCACAGCCCATCTGGATGGTCATGTGGTGACTTCAGACCATCTTGAGGTCCTTGGGCCCCTTTCTTCCTGTGTCCAGCTTTTGACAGAAGCTAGAGTTGGTAACGTGCTATAGAAGCACATGGGTCATGAGGCTGGCTGAAGTGAAGACCTTTCCCAGGTCCTTACAGCATGGTCAGAGTTGTGAGAGCCGGGCTTGCTGATCTGCAGAACCTGCTTTTGTGTGAATCGCAGGGATCGGGTCCTGCTTGTGTCCTGCCCTCTGCCACACTAGGGTCATTAAAAATATGCTTTGGGTTTTACATGTACTTCACTTTGCTTGGCTATCTGTCCATAGCCATACTTATCTGCACCCAGAGGTTGGGAAGCCTGCTCTGTTGTAACCCAGTGAACATCAATAACGTATGTTACCAGCTGTATGGGCGTGTGGCACTACGTGTAGGTAGACACGTACATGTGTCAACTTTGGTGAACTGATTCAAGCGTGCAGCAGTGGGGAAAATGTTGCACATGGCACAAGCTTCCTTAGGTGAGGAGGGAGTCTAGGACCCCCTGCAACAAAGTGCATATTTGATTTCGTTTTAGATAAGGATGTTCCAAAGTTAAAATCCAAACCTTGATAATCGTGATGAAGAATGAAACTAGTGTTGAATGGTCACTGCCATTCCTTTTTTCTTTTTTTTTTTTTCCACAAAGACATGAGCAAGATCTTTCTAAATTATAAATTAAATATGATATCTAGGAAAGAAGGAAGATTCAGTGTTAAGACTCAGCTCTGTAACCTTTTTGCTGAATAGCTGAATAGCCAGCACCAGGACATGATTCAGAGACAGTCTGCGGGCATGTCTGTAGCTGTGCACAGCTGAGAAAATAAAAGACCCTCAGCTAGGGCAAAAACCCAGATAAAGCATCACTTTTCCCCTCCATCCCAGCAGCCAGGGGTATCACTGATTTCCCCAAAGCCACAGACTGGAGTCCAGCATCACCTCCCAGCCATAGCAGTAGGACATGCAGGTGACAGTAGCACATGCCTCTGAGTCAGTAACCTCCTGGTTTTCTCTTGAGTAGATTTTCACAACTCCAGCTGCAAAAGTCAAATGTACTGTGTGTTTTCCCCTGACACAAGATGAGACTGAGGACCTGGGGGCAGGACTGAGGCTGTCTGGGTGACCCTGGCTGGGCCATTGCTGTTTCTAGGGGAAAGCTGCTGAGGAAAGATTTGTAACATCTATCATTCATTTTTGGATGTCAGTGCCCAGGAAGGCAGAGATAGTCTGGGGGATTCATTTTGTTTTAAGAGAAACATTCTTTTAAGTGAAATTTTGGAAGGGCTGCTGATAAACCTCAACACTGAAATCCAGGTGAGGGGAGGTTTGCATGGGAGAGCGTGCGTTCTGGAGGAAAACCAATAAAGATCAACCTGCTTTAGCCACAAATCTCACATAGGCTTACAGAGAATCATTTCAGTCTGCTGTTTGCACAAAGGACTTTTGATCTTTCAAAACTTGCTTTGTCAAAATCCCTTTCACAGTTTGCAAGGGAAAAACTGATTATTTTTGATGCAGATTGCTGGGGAGGCCGCAAACATCTGCCACTGCTTTCCTCCCACCATCCCAATGCACAGGGGAAGGTAACTCAGGGAGAGTGATGTTGGTGTTTTCTTTGCTGCTATTTCAGTGTATGATTTGCAGATTTTAATTCTATCAATGGCCTGATGTTGTTGAGTGACATACAACCAGACTGTGTCATCTGCAGCAGGGGGAGAAGAGCCAGTTATGGGTTAGCTCTCAAGATGTTCTACATCAGAAGTCTAGAAAATGATGACGCCTCTTCTGACCATGAAAAAGTTTAAAAGACCGTTCTAAAGGTAAGGGTCAGACACTGGCTCATTTGGAGAGAACCACTCTGTCCCTTCCCTGAGCACACCTTTAATATCAAATTATCGGGACTAATGACTAATTATGTGTCTCCAGTCTTTTTGACTTTTAATAATTTCTGTACCAACAAGCTTTACCACTTTCTGGGGGAAATGTTATCTGAAGTGTGAAATTAACCATTCTTTTGTTATGAACTCACCACTTGGCCATAGCTGCTAAATAGTTTCAAACCTGAAACATATTTGAACTGTTTCCAAGTTCATCTAGAGCGTGACCTTGTGTGTTTTAATAATTATAATTTCCTGAGTAAAGTACAAATCTAGAACCAGAGAAAAAATGTACAGACAGCTGCAGGGGTGGGGATGGCCGACTGTAATGATGAACTTTACAAATATAGCAGGACGAAAGCAATAAATCTCCAAAACCAAAGTGCCTCCTCATTTGAACCCCTAGTATGCAGCAGTGCCCTGATGGTACACAGGAACACTTTTCCGCAGGCTGCTCTTATGACAGTGGAGATGGAAAACATGGACGGAGAATAAGGAGGCAAATAGGTATCAGGTTGATCTTTTTTTTCCCAGAGAGCTGCTCTTGTTTCAGATTTTTATCTCCAGCATACTGGTGTAAATCAGCTGAAAGCAGCAGGATTTACCCCTGCTTTGCAGAGACGTGAGCTCTGCTCAGGCGCACAGTCGCGGTATGCATGCACATGTGAGTAATCCCACTGGAATCAAGGACTTGAAAGAGGAGCATGCACATGAGTAATGTTTTGTAGATACAAGGGCTGGAATCTGGGCCACATGGCTCAGGACAATGAGATGTGTCAGTTCTGCATAAATAACACAGGCATTCAGCTTCAAAACTCCAACCTACTTAGCAGGGGCAAAAGTCACACTTTCCATTTCACATCTAGGAAAGTGGGGACCAGAGCAGCAGGGTGACCTGCAAAGCAGCAAGGGCTGGGATGAGCACAGATGTTGGGTGCTCCCAGCGCCCAGGGAAAGATGGGTGCACAGCAGCCCTTTTGCTCAATGCTCCGATGTGCAAGCAAGAAAGTGTTGTGTTTTGTGCTGTGATCTTGCTTGTAGGAAAAGCCTGCTTAGCCTGCTGTAGGTACCATCCATGCTGCAGGGGAATTTGGACCATAGCGAAAGGAAATAATCTCTGTTTCTCCTCCAACGGCTTTTCCTATGTATAATAATCACCTCCTAAAGCCTCAATG
Organism: Athene noctua; assembly: GCF_965140245.1. NCBI lineage: Eukaryota > Metazoa > Chordata > Aves > Strigiformes > Strigidae > Athene > Athene noctua. Next base: position 9,984,216 of record NC_134051.1, on the reverse strand, counting down.
AAACAGGGCTAAAAAACAATAAGAGAGCCAGTGTGACAGACCACCCAGGTCAGGGTCTGTTTATCAGGCATGCATCACTCCATGCAGTGTAAGGCTTCTCTTAGTCACTTCTGGGAGATTTGACCAGGAATATGTCTAACACAACACTTGGCAAAGGAAAGACTAATAGTGTGATTGTTCTGTCGGCTTCTCCCCTTCTTGACTAATATCATGCTGAGCAGTGTTCAAGTTAGCGATCTGAAAGGCCTTTTCATTATTGTATCGAAAACTCCTCTGACTGCAGATCTCTTAATCAAAGGACTTTTATGTAAAGTCACATTTTTTCCAAAACCAGAAAAGTTCAGGCTCAGAGCATAAACATTAGACTCATTATTTAGAAATAGCAAGTAAGTCCTTTGGGTTCTGGTATCAGATCAAAGCCAAAAAATTAAATTGCTTCAGAAAAAAAAAATTAGTTCGTTTTGGGAATCAGCATATTTCTTGTTTGCTTTTTCATTATGGAGCTAAAAAAAGGAATAGTAAGATTCTGTCGGTGGTTTTCAAGTGTTTTCCAAAACTGGATGGATGCTGCATGCTAAGTACTTCCACAGCCTGTGGAGGCAGAAAATATTTTGTTGACATGACAATAAAAACATTCTGCAGACTTATCGAATTATTTTCTCCTTCACCATCCGTAGCCACAAGAAAGCAGCCTGATCGCCACACTCCTGTGGCATAGAAACCTGCACTCAGCTGACGTTGACTTTGAACTGAACCTCTGGAGCCTACACCGACGTGTGGAGGAAGACATTTCCATCCAGATTGTGGGTGAGACTTGGGAAGTGGCCTCGGTTCAGCAATGTCCCCTGCCAACATGTGTCCTGGCTGTGCTGTCCTGAAGGAATCACTCCTTTTGGGGATGTCCTGTGGTAACTGATTTACTAATGGTGGTTTGGGCAAAGATAACTGGCTTATTATTTTGAAGGGGTTTAGCCCTACTATGATCACCAATGCTATCCTATCTTCCACCAATCCTACCAACCCTACCTGTCATCCTATCTTCTCCCTGTTTGTGGTCTTCACTCACTTTTTTAGGTTATGGACACACAAATGATGGAATTGGCTCTTAGCAGGGGAGCAGGACGGAGATGTGGGGATGGGAGAGCGCCATGTCAGAACAGATCAGCCACTGCAAAGCAGACGCTTTCTCCATCCAAGACAAATCCCACCTTGGAGATCTGCTGCTGCCGACAGCAGTTCCCACCCTTCTGGTGGCAGTGAATCATGAATCCATGGTGCCAACGGCCATACTGGCCACCAGGCAGCTCAGGAAATGGGGGAGCAAGGGTAGATGCAAGACTGATATTTGGAATTGCTTTCTTTTTTACCATTTACTTCCTGATTTATTTTTCCCCCCAACATCAATTACCTGTTGTGCCCACAAGGCAGATGTGACCAACCTTAATTCCTGTTGATTTTTGTGAACTTTGCAAGTGCCTCAGAGAGAGGTGGGACTTTCAAGAAGTACCCAAGAGAGCAGGCTGCTGAGGGCTGAGGAATGGCAGAAATGCCCACATGTTTTCTGTTTGTGACACCACTGCTGATGGGAATCTTTTAATCACACAGCGAGACCAGACCATGCTACCTTTACACCACTCCTTAAGATCTTTCCCTTATCTCTAACTTACTGTGGTCTGCTAGGGTTTCCCCTGTCTCATTCCTCTGTCAGCTAGAAATAGTTTTGAGCATTTATTCCTCAGGAAATGTGAGTTGTCTCCATGACTCGGCCACAGTTTCCCTGCTTGGCTGTCATACAACATTTCATCTTTTCACTTCTCAGGTCCCCATCTGTACGAAGAGGTTAATAATGAGAGGAAAACAAGCGTAGCAGGGCCAGCTACACACAGATCCCCAAGTCTTTAGGGGCTGAGGGGCCATATAATTTCTTAAATGAATCAGTCACATGATATTCTTTTTTTTTTCTTTTCTCCTTTACTGGGTAATTGAACTTTCATAGACATTAGGAATCTGAAACATGCGTAGCAGTTATTTATGTACAAATAGCCTTTTCAATGCAAACTGAGGTTCTTGTAAGGAAGAGAGTCCTTCTGTGAACACTGGAGCGAACAAGCACCTGTTTTCACAAATGTTATGATTCCCACAACTGGCATGAACAGTTGATATTCAGGGCATAAACGCACATTTTCCATCTCTGCTTTGCAACATTAGCTGTGTTGTCCCCAGCCAAACCTCCTCAATCAACAAATAAATAAAGTTTTCTAAATGGCCATCCCCTCCTCCCTCTAATAAGGTCAGCATTCATCTGGCTCAACTTCTGCCCAAGTCTTTGTGGTGAGCAATTCCTATGGGCTTGGCACTTTAAGGCCTGCAACTAGTCCCTAGACTTGAAGGTCTTCAACTAGTAGGAGATAGGAGGCCCAAGAACGCAGGTGGATGAGCTTGGCTGTCTTACTGAATGGGAGATGAGTAGCTGTCAGACTCAGCACTGTGCCAGTGGAAAGGTGCCTGCTAAGGCAAGAGGATGTAATTTGACCTTGTAAGTTCAGTAACATGGGAACCAATTACACAGAAATCCAAGCTTCAGCAGGCAAGACTGCACTCTGGTGTTAGTTGCTCTCCAGCAAACGGCTTCTTGATGCGTAGTAAAGGTTAGGATTGAGTTGATGCTGAGTTGGCAGCAACACTGAATTCTCTGGAATTCATGTCCTGTCTTCAGTAAGGAAGAAAAAAAAATACATATATATATATGGATGTCTTCTGGCAGTCCACTTCCATGCTTCCATTCAGTCCCTGACCTGTTATTTGGGAAACTGCTACTTGAGAAAGCAGAAGATAAATCAGTGTACAGTAAAAAAATAGCTCAGTGTTCTGCCTCAAGGCAGGGGGTCAGAGAACAACAGAGTCTAACATTATCTGTTAATTTAGTAAAATGGTGTGATATTGTATATGAAGCAGAAGAAAGGAGAAAGACAAGCTCTCCTGCAGGCATTGCTGAGCAAGGTGAAGATACAGGCTGGGGGAAAGAACTGGGCTCAAGGAAGTAGAAGTGGTTCTTCCTTAGATGTCCTTTCATTAACGACATGCAACACAGTCCACTGGATCTCACCAGTCATGCCATCAGATCACTTTCCACCACAGGGAGATTGTGCGTTACAGATACTTGTGCTGGTGCTGCAAGCCAATCAGGCAGCTGGCAAAACACACCCCAGCTGACGGAGCTGCACACAGGCACCACCATCCTCCCTGTGGCCATGGAGCCCCAGTCTCCACTGATCCCTTCACCCCACTCCACTGATAATACGGCATTGCCTTCGTATCACTGCATAAAAGCCTTTTTCAAGGAAATGGGATAACACCAACACAAATCACTCCCATCTGAATTGTTCATGGACCTTCCAACACCACCAAAATCACTCAATCTATTCTCACACTGGAAGAGGTAATGGTCAGCAGTAAAGAGATATTATTCTGTGTTTGAAGGAAACACTCAACCAGAGACCTATTTTTCCTTCTATTGTTTAGTGAATAGGTGAAAAGGAACTTCAGCGATCCACTTCAGACCAGGACAAAAGTTTAATTTTATTTCATTATAATCAGAAATTTCAGAATTTAAGGGGTAAAAAGCATTGATTTTAAAAATTAAACACTGTAATATATTATAACCTTATACTTAAGAGTGTCTGTCTGTAAAGATGGGAAAAAAGGACATTATGAGCCTCTGATGAGCACATAGAACTCTAAGATCCTCAGAGAATCTGACACTCTTAAATGGTCACCTAAATATCTTTCAAACCCTGGCCTGCCTGTGTTTTGGCAGGCAGCAGATTCTCCACTTGCTTTTCAAGCCCAGGCTTCACCCTTCAGTCCTCCACTTGTTCCCTGCACACCTTGAGTCCTGGCCATCATTCTTTGCCTTTGTGTACTGAGCCCCTTTGAGCAGTTTTCATGTCTCTCGGCTTCAGTCTCTCTCTGTTTCATATCTGAACCTATCCCTTCCCTTCCATATCTACACTTCTAGAGTATCTCTTCCATTCTGGTATCACTTACTCCTAATAACTCTATAATTATATTGTGGAGCCCTGTCAAGCTTCTAGGAACAAAGCTTGCATGAAGGATGCTATACAAAATGGACCTCTATCGCAGGGGAATTTGCGCTATGGCAGAGACGAGGAAGTTGATCATTACTCTTATCTAGAACAAATTGCACATAATAACCTTTAATATTTTCTATCAGATTTTGTTCCTCAGACAGACACAATTTTTTTGAAAATGAATCTGTATTTAACTGAATCATCTAAGTATATCTGAGTTCCCAAAATAAGATACTTAAATGTGCATTAAAAAATAAACAAATGACTAGTTCACTGAATGAGGCCCTTGTTTCACTGCCCTTGACATAGGCTTAGGAACTCAAAACTTTTGTATTGACTTAAGATAAATGCTGCAAGACCATTAAGCAACCCATTGTTCTTACGGTACCCAATAATCTAGTCTTTTTATTTAAATATGATAGTAAGTAATCCCAGAGCCAATGAAAGCATGGAACTGACCAGGTGCTACGTTCCACAAATACTATATTGCATAGAAGAGTTTAACTCCTTATCTGAAAAACAGTTGGCTGTGACCATATTAACAATTATATTATCAGTTTTACTTGGCAACATTTATGTGTCAAAATGTATCATGGGTTTCACAGCTTAGTTCCAGAAATAGGCTGTGATCCGGGTGACATCATACCTCTCCGTAAAATCCTTTTTTCACTTTTCTTCCTTCCATAAACACTCATACTCCCAGCCCTACTTTGAATTCACTCGGGCTATTAAGGTATAACAAGCTCTTCCCACCGTTCAGCTCTATGACATGTCAAGAGGGTTGAAATTTTACCAAACAGCACTTTTTGCCAGCGGAGGACAGGAGTCTTTAGTGGCTTTTCTATGGTAGAACAGGAAAAATGCAGAGACAGTATTAAAACCATAATCGTTGTGCAATGAAGAGACACCAAAGGCTGTCAATGACTGAATCAGGCCGTTGGTTCACTGCATGATGTAAAAGGATAAGAATGTGTTATGATTGGGAGGTGTAACTCCCTTACTCAAACAACATCCCTGGATGAGCTGTGCAGATAGCTTAGCCTGGGGCAGGGAGGAGAGGTAGTACTGTGAAAGATTATGAAAAACCAGAGCAGGCAGAACTGAAAGTCTCCTCTCAGAATCATAACTGGTATTTTTAAATAGTAAGCAACCAGATTCTTAAAAATGAAGCGGTAGAAAGTGGCATTGTGAAACTGCATTGCGAAATTCAATTAAGCGAAGTTGCAAATAGCTACGCAACTGTCTGTTGTGTTGGAGCAGGCAGTCTGGCTGCCATTTTTACGATTCATGATCAAATATTACACTGTCTCTTCAGTTTTTTCACAAGTGTATATTAGGAAAAAAATTAAATTCTAACATTCTTCTATAGCATTCAAAGAAAGGATATGAGGGATTCTGCTCTGCATATGTTAATCCTTTCCTTCAAAAAAAGAATTAAAATGTGTAATTAAAAATATGTAATAAGTTTCCATGGTTAACTCAGTGTCTTCATGAAGTAAGTCACAGACCGTAACATTTTGCTTTATTTTGAAGGACCAGTTTCCCGGATCTCAGCAAAGCTGGGTTTTACCTTCAAACTCTAGAAGAACATCCTGGAAGTTATGTGCTGGGGCAAGCAAAAGAAAAAAATCCACCACTGAATTGAAAAGTTGTCTCAGGAACCACTCAGGAAAATTAAAACATCTAACCTAAATTTTCAAATTGTTTGGTCCACATTAACTCTGGGGCAACATTACTCAAGTTTTCGCCATTCCAGCTTTTATTTAATTTATTTTGGAAAAGAGTTAAGAAACAGTGAAGTTAGAGCACTTTTGTCAGAAGCTGAAGAGAAGCTTTATAACATACTTTAAGGTCTTTAGGGTTTTTTGGATGATCCTGTGAGTTTCTTCATGCAAATAGCTCTTCGCTGGACAAATAACATTTGAATAGTGGGATGTTCTTATCAATTACTACGGAAGTTTGGCAGTGACATGATACCCAAAGTAAAGGTATATTTAAGAATTTCTTGGGGGGTCCTTTTCTATTTCCTTTTTTTTATTTTTTTTTTTTTTTCTTTCCCAAAAGCCAGAGGCAAAATTAAAAAAAAAAAAAAAAAAAAAAGGCAGAAAATACAGTGGAACTGCAGAACAAACAAGATGGCAAAATAACAGAACTATTTTTTAATAAGCTGGGAATTTGCCTCAGTATGCAGTTCTTGGAGGAGAGGCAGTTTCTACGAGCTGGCCAGATTCCCCGTTGCAGACATATGGACACCTGGAAGAAAAAACAAAAGTTTTATTCTTGTATAATCCTAAGGTTACATTTTTGTGACAAGCATAAGTACTCTTTATTAGGAAAGCTTGAAAGATTGCAGAAGCTGTAAACTGCATCTTTTCCTGGTTACATGATAAAGAGGTATAAACCTAGGATCTTTACTCTCCCTATGAATGCAGGATAACTGCTAACATTGATGAAGCTGCAGAGTTGGAAAGTTGTTTTAGAGAGGATAGTGCAGCTGGTGAAAACAAAACACACTGAGAAAAATGCAGTGGAGATGGGGAGGGAGAAGAGGTAGAAATGCTATAAATAAAGCCTATATTTGAATTAAACTCTTCTTGATCTTTGATGAGTTATGTTTCCTAAGGGAAGAGAAGAATAAGAACAGTGATGAGGGAGACAAATACTTGTTGAAGATTCAGAAGATATTTTCCAGGGTCCCAGCCTTGAGGCTGAATAGGAACAGAGCTGGACTCACCCAAGGAAGAATACAAGATTAATAAGGAAAACTACAAAATCTGAAATAGAAGAGACATGCAATAATATGCTTCTCTCACTGAGACTGAGCAAGGGCTAGAGGAGGATTAGAAAATAAATATTGTTCATATGTCAACTTTTTTTCAAACCTAAGCTATAGAAAGCTTCTTAGCTCTGTGATGATTTTGCTGATCTTTCTATACATCAGTTAGTTATTTCTCTATCATGATTATTTATTTTAATCTATTAAATTGAGGCTAGGAATAACTGTGAAGCTGATGTGAGGGAGCTCTGGCACACCACAGCAACTCCTGGAGAGGTGGTACAGAGCACGTTCCAGTGGCATGATGTTGTGGGGGTCCAGGGGAGGCTGGGCAAGGGAAAGATACCTCTTGATGCAGTTTATCCTGGGCTTTTTTTTAGTATGAGATGACCTGAATTATGCCTAAATATTGGCAGTTGGCCTCAGCTGCTTACAAGGTTCTCTTGTAGCTCTGGGCTCTCTCGCTGGGGACATCTGTGGTGAATAAGCAACAGCAAAAGGGACAGCCCGCTTCATCAAATGTTCTCTGAGCTACGTGTGCTATTAAAGACATTTATTTTTTTTTACTCATCTTTTGCTGTTAGGATCCAATGGGTCACTGCAGAGAAATCTCCCTTTATACAGGATGTCTGGAAATGGGCATTCAATGCTTCCTGTAACTTTAACAGGAGCTGAACTTCTAGAAACAATTGGGAGAGTTAGGAGATCTCAAGCCTTCTTAATACACCAAAAAAAGGAAGGCTAGTATTTCCTTCTCTTTGCTTGCAGAGATTTTCTTTAAAATGGAGTAGTTCTCTTTCGGGCAAAGTATGTGCTAATATGTATGGAAGTGTGTCACTCAGCTAGATTTCATCCATGACTTGTGACATTCATTTTTTAAGGGAAATATATTTTGCTGTCAGGACTTACAGCAGTAACATTACCAGTACTCATTTTCATACTTCATGAGCTCCAACTACATCAACATAGCTATTACAAGGGAATATGTGATTATCTAAAGGCAATATAAAACAGTCATACAGGTCGCAGGGGTTTTACTGGAGTGCTTCAGAGGGACTTTCTCATTAAGGATTGACACAGATGTGTTTGTACATTTTAGAATTCATATTGGGTTACTAAAACTCTTAACATGTGCTTGCCGGGAGGCATTAAAAGTACTACCATCCCCCTCATGAAGCACTTGGATAGGCTGTGTGTATGTCTCAGTGTAAGTACAGTTCCTGAGGTGCTCCTGCATCAGGATTTAGACTATTTTTACCCTTTTCTAAAGACCTGTAGAGTATGTTTCTAAAGTCACCACCAGCCTGTGTCACAAGTTTGTCAGAGCACTGCTTAGCCTTTGGGATGGCCCAGTTTCTAACACTGGTAAGGATGGGGAATGTAACCACCTAAATGACATCTTCAAGCTTTAGGCTTTTTTTCTCATACATGGCCTGAGAGAAACAGAATCTATCAGGAAATGACATTTCTCTCTGCAGTTAGAAACAGATACATTTGTGATACCTCCTAAGTGTTTGGTGAAGGCAAAAATACCGAATAATCTGCAAGACTGAAAAATGACACTTTTGAAGGCATCTTCTTCCCACTGGCACACTGGGAACAGGCATTGTGGGAACTGGTAAGACTTTAGCTCTGTTGATCTAGTATTCATTTGGCCACAAGATAAATGTAGAGCTGAACATCTTTGCACTCTGAGTATAATAAAAAAAGGAGGTGGAGTAAAGTCAGATGTGTCCCCTCTCAGAAGGATCTGCCACACATAGATAAAATCCATGAAAGACCCAGTCATACTAAATCACTAATTTGAATAGAAACATGATGATGAACATTGATGCAGAAGAGCAAAAAGAATGTTTCTGCCCACCTAGTCACCAAGGTTTGCTTCACTCCGTGTCAGTAGTGTGGTAGGGCACCTCTGGCCCATAGATCACTTCCACACTTTTTGGCTTCTTAATACCAGAAGTGGAGCTGTAGAAGACAGGTAACAACACTCTTGATCTGTCATGAACGTCGGATTTACGAGGTCACATACATCCTGTCCTTGGATGTTCCAACTCAATATGTGTCAAGAAAATGCATTTGTCAAACATATCTGTTGACTTTCCTGAACAAGTTGCACAGATGCTCACCTCTTCTTTCTAAAAAAAAAAAAAAAAAAAAAAAAAAAAGGATTGTGTTGCAGCCAACATTGCTATCAGAGCTCAGGAACAAATAAATGTGTGGCTCCCCTCCAAGGGGTTTTCCCCCTTGTTTCCTCACAATTGACAAAGAAGCCAATGTTGTTTAAGAGTAAGGCAGGATGACAAATCCATGCATGTGCTCTACTTTGTAGCTGTCTGAGCCTGCTGCTGCAGTGTTTTCTTAAGAATGACAACATTATTATATATTTCCTGGCAGAGAAAATCTAAATTGATGCCCATTTTCTTACTTCTATCCTGGGAACTGCAAGAAAAAAAAACCAACAAACAAACCACAGTTGTACCCGGGATGGATTTAAACAGGAAATATCACCTAAAATGTTGGAAAATCTGGCTGAAAAGCAAAAAAATGAGTTTCAAATCTTACCAATGGACAGATTTCTGTTGTAGTTTCGTAAGTGGATGTAAAACTGGAATAACCTCAACAGAGTAATTGTGTTCTGTTATGCCAAGTTGTATCCCAAATTGCTTCAATTCATTCAGTGGCATTCTTTGGGATCTCTACCAGCATGAAATAGTTGAATGGGGATTGATTTTATAGCAGTTTCAAGTACATACCCAGCAGAGGAAATCTTAGCCAATTAGAAAAAACACAGACAGATGCCCATCAAACATTCACAGCATGGTCTTGATCTTTGTCAGGATTTTCCTAATAACAAATGACAAATTAACCTAGCCCATCTCATCAGGGAACCTGCAGGGCTTGTATGCAAAGGAAATCAATCTGCATCATGGAGAGATTCCATGCAGTTTGTTGTAGCCAGAAAGAACTGATCCTCTTCCTCGTGAGCTGCTCTCATGTGTCTGAAATTTCCTATCTCCAGGGAGCCAGGTTTGAAAGTTAATCTCGAAGGGCTACAAGGAGTTTGCCATGGAAGCTGATACTGTGAAATTACTATCTGATAAGAGGGAGAACCAAACAAGAGCTAGCTAACAGCTCTCTTCCTCCTCCTGGTTCTGACACTTTCTTCTGGCTGCCCTTCTCCCAGATTGTGTGTTAGGACAGAGAAATATGGATTTGCAATTGCATGAAAACTGCTTGTAACCTCTGACACGATTGCTGGCTACCCATATCTTAGAAGCCTACTTGAATAACAATAAAACACTCTGAAAGTCCTCCCTTCTTCCTCCTGTTTTCTGTAATTAGAATTATGCTCTATCCTGTGGGTTTATTAGCTACCTGCATGTCGAGCAATTCCTTCTGGCAGGTCCACAGGTGAGTGAGAAACAACAGTACTGGGAGAGCTAGAGAGGGTTTGCACCTAGAAGAAAGGTCTGGTGGCATCATCACTGAATTTTGATTGTGAAGAGTAGAGTGTGTCCTTGGATGTTTCTGTGAAACGGAACCATCTAGACATAGTCCTGTGCAACCTGCTTTAGGTGACCCTGCTTGAGCAGATGGGTTGGACATGGTGACATCCAGATGTCCCATCCAATCTCACCCATTCTGTAATGCTGTGAACCCACTGATGAACTTTGTTTGGTCCAGTCTGTGTGGTTTCCCAGTCCCTTAGTTACCCATTCATTTTATGTTTTAGAAGAAAAAAGAACTTCCTGCCTCACACATGTCTTCCACTGAGACTTGTCTTACACATATTTTGTGCTGAGACAGACCAGTAAATCTGATGTCACTCTCCATTTGGCCCATATCATTGGTTTGTGGGAGAGGGTTTGAGGGGACATGTGGGACTGGGGACTGGAATATCTTTTCTATTTTGCTTCCTGGGGTTAAATATATTATATTGTTTTTTCTTGTTTTAAACTGGCAATTTTCCCATTGACACACTGGGTGGTAACATGGCCCCACTGAATTCAAACTCCCTCCTGGGACCAGTGGAGCCAGAATTTCAGCCAGTGTCTTCCATCACATTGTCATAGGTCAGCTCTACCATTTAGGTTTTTATAAAATGACGTGTAGGTCCCCTGAAGCTCCTCTTCCCACTGAAATAATTGACTTAGGAAGAGTCCTTGGTTCCTGGAAAACTATTACTTGTATTCAGAGGATGTATATTCTAACTGAAGATTTCAGTAGATGATCTGGTATGATCTACTGTATGACTCACTCAATGTCATTTCAACTACAGAGTTCTCTAACTCCTTGATTAAAAATGTCTTATCTGTAGGCATCTAGTCACCATCTGAAGACTTCAGGAGACAGACAGATAAAAAATACTCCCTCATCCCTTTGCAGTAATTCTCTTCTTAGACTTCATTCTGTTATGTCCTCTTTAAAACCTGTCAGTGCATACAGTAATGGGAAATATGAACTACAGGGAGAGCTTAGTAATTTAGATTAAAAATGAATTACATTCCTCAAAATTAAGAGCATGTGAAACTTAACAGTATATATTAGAATGTTTTTAATTTGGGGAGAGAATTTCAGTAGGGTCATTTGGGAAAATAAACAAATGTGCTTGTTTTCACATTGCTGAGATTTTAACTTTGTTTTCCAGTTATGAAAATATGTCAAGCAGCTCAGAGCCTAATGAGAATTCCACCCATCAAAACCAAATTAAGTTTATAATGAGTAGAAATGGTTGAAAATTCTGAATTTTGAGTGCTTGATGAAAGTGTGTTGATCACTTCATTTTTCAAAAGGGAAAGAACAGATTCTGATGTAAATATTGTCAAAGGCTCTTTTCCATATCATTTTTCTGTGTAATTAACAGCAAGTTGGTTGGTTTTGTTCATTTCTTAAGTACAGAGGTTTTCACAAAGGTTGTGGTTCATGATGAAGTAGGGTATGGTTTATATACATATAACATTAAGAGAATGAAAGCCGTAAATCAGTCTAGTTTATAACTGTAAAAAAGAGATTACCTTTGCACTAATGCTTTGTCTTCACTACAGGAAAAAAAGAAGCTAATTTATAAATCAAGCTAGTCATTGAAATAAGAAATCCACGGAGACAACAAAAAATTTTTACTTCAAAATGAGTTTGTTGCAGCTAGTACACCTACCCGATCTCCACTAGCAGTTATCTATTTTGGTGTAAAAACATAATTTTTTTTTCCTCTTGTTAAGACATATGCTAAGATCAGGAGGAAGATATGGAGAAAGGTCAGCAAGGATCAATCTTTAAGAGGGACAGATTGCTCATTAGTGAATGCAATAGACATCACCACAGAAAGAAAATTTAGTGATTGTATTTAAGATGTATGAATGTTTTCCTTGTCAAATGTCATTCCCTTTAGAATTTGGCAATACTAACTTAATGTAATTCTCTTTCATGTGAAATTCAGTTGGGCTGTGACTCTGTGTATAATCTTTTTCTCATGATGGTAGTATAATTTGACATATCAACTGTATATTTATAATGGAAATAAACTTCATTATGACTTCCCAAAGGGATCTGATCTAAATCTCATTGAAAGGAAAATGGAAAGACTCCCATTGACTTCTCTGATCTTTGGTCAAACTATTGTTAGCTGTAGAATTCTCTCTCTTTCCCCCTTTAAGCTTTGCATCTGGAAGCCACACATATTTTAAATATGTGTATTCGAGTCATCTCTTGTTTTGTTCCCATTGTTTCACAGCGTGTTAGAGGTGCACTTGCAATGTAAAACTGAACAATTATCACCTTGTTTCAGTGTTATTATCTTGGCAGCAGAGTGTACAAGTATGAACGCTAAAGTCTCAAGTTTACATGAGGTTGCATGGAGAAAATTTTGCAGGAAGGTAACTGCTGACTTCTGAAGCGTTGCAATCAGTTCCAGGGGGGCAGAATTTGGCCCCATTTCTGCAAAATAACTGTGGCTTTCCTTAGCAGTCTGATCATGTCATAATTCACTTTAATACTCATGTATACTAGCCCAGGGGCTTATATAATTATTACGCCTGTCTCATCATGAAAGACGGATAAATCACACCTGAATACAAGAGTAGGAACTTGTTGTTTTGTTTAGATTTTAAACATTTTAAAATCATTATTAAATGAGCAAATTGCGTATGCCCTGCAGTAGGGGGTACAAGTCAAACTATACTTCTTACTACTACTGCTATGGATTTTGAAGAGTACAGTCTCATTAGAAGGAAACATTGATTAGCAGGGTTGTGAAGAATTTATCTGAATATAATGCAAGGAGTAAACAACAAAGATAAACTCATTGGACATAAACTACAGTCTAGTTGGATTTTAGAATATTTAATAGATCAGTTAATACTTTATCCTAAGCCACACGATATTGTATTCATGAGGGCCTCTAATTATGCAGACATCTGTCGGGAGTGTTATTTACAGGAAGGTTTTTGAATAACCCAGACAATCATTTCTAGTTAAGATAAAGTCCCAGAAGGTTGGTCTCCCCTGACTGGGGAAGCAGAGATTTCCACATTAGCTGGGTCTGCACCACACAAGGAAGTAATGAAAAATCAAATATTCTATAAAAGCAAGTGTCAGGGAGATGAAGCTATCTAGGGCCTGATTTAAACCCTAGGGAAGTGAGTAAAAAGGATTGTTTTAACTTCCATAGCCTTATAACAAGGTCTTCTGAGGTATGCAAATTGAAGTATTAAAACCCTGGAGTGTGGTAGAATGAAGGAGATCCTGCAGATATGGGATGATACAAGATTTCTTATTAAGGAAACATGCCTTGCTGCTGGAAGAGCACTCAGAAGCACCGAGCAAGCTGTTTCCAATCACTACACGGTTAGAGTAAATTGCACAGTTCCCTTCCCACGTCAATTACAAATACATTCAGACCTATGCTGTTAGCAAGTATATATTTAACTTCATGATTTTTTCTGATTCATTTAATACTTGTGTAGGTAACTCTTATGAACACCATGAGTATTAGTTGTAGCAACTATAAGGAGTAGGAATATGAGTCTGTAAAAAGCAGGATTTTCTTTCTTTTATTTTCCTTATATTTTATATTAATTATCTTAATTTTCTTTCTTCTCTAGCCAAATCAGCAGCATTTTTATTTAGATACTAAATGACTGCATTATTCAGGGCCAGTTTCACTCCTTGGGTCACTCTTACAGCCAACTGTATAGATATAATATTCTCCCTCTTCATAATGAACAGATGATAGTTAGATCAGCTTTACCTCCTGTGAGGAAGAGGACGAGACAAGGGCTGAATATTAACAGCCTTCCATCTCTTTCTCAGGAAAACCAAGTTTTGAGTTGCCATGTCCACTCATGCAATTTCTGCTACTTGTTTCCTTTGATGTCAGCTACCACTGGCACCATTTCAGATAATACTGAGATCTATAGCTTTTCTTTTTCACTCAGCATGATGGTAAATGCCATGTGCAAAAGACTTTGGGAGTTACAGATATTGTAAAAATCCAAAGTCCTCCTCTGTTGCAAAACTTGTGCAAATAAAAATAGAGAAAAGCTCTAGAGGCCACAAACTCTCCACTACTTACTGTACTGATTCAGTTATTCATGTCAGCCAGGCCCCTGTATTTGTCTTTTCCATGCGAGGGAAGACCTTTCCTTGTGACGATGGCAATGTGAGGAATTGGTACCTCTGTTCTGACGTCTCTATCAATCTTCCCACACCCTGAGCAAATCAGGAGGTGACAGGGAGAGGGGAAGACAAGGGAAAACACCCATCTGTGGAGTTTGCTGCCTATTTGTTTGTCAGAGAAGGTGTTTATTTACAACACAGTGGGTTTTGTTTGTTGCTAATTTCAATGTGAGGGTCTCTAATTTAGATAACACAACTGGTACAAAGTGGGGCTTGAAGCAGGTCTTGCAGCATCAGGGAGAGGAAGGGGCAGAGCTGTGTGTCAGCAGCATGCAAGGCTCCATCCTGCAGGGCAACGGGGATGCTCTCAGGCTATTTCGGTAAAACAAGTACAAATATGGAGAGAAGGGACCCAGGCAGAAGGATTTGCTAACTGTTTAGCATGGTGACAAGGATGTTGTAGCCCCACTTTAGCCATGGCTCAAACTTCAGGTCCAAAGCTGTCATACAGCTTTAGACACAATGTCTAAGACTCTGATCATGGTTTTAGCTGAAAGACACTTGAGTTGATGCTAATTGACCTATCTCAGATGCTAGACCTTTTATTTTTGTGGCAAAGCTAATCCTAAATCAATAACATGAGTCCAACATTTACTTTCCCCACAGCCCAGATCAAAACCTCAGACCTAGTGAGGTTGTGCTCTGCTCTGTGCTATATCGTAGTGTTCAGACAAGCTACAGCAATATTCCTGAGCCCAAGTCTTTGACCTGCTTAAATCCAAGTCAAAGTAACACCTCCAGCATCTGCTGCAGTATTTTACAAGATAAGTAAAACTCAGTAAACTGAGTTTATATCAGTTATTCCCATGTTTTTCTCATTATATTTATCTTGCATTTTTTCTGAATGCTACCCACCCTGCCCCCCCATCACACTCCAGTGGAAATGAAATGCAGCTCAGTCCTGTCATCTGCTTAATCTTTTCCTTTTTCTACCATGACATGGTTCACCTGCCATGGCTGACCAACCCTAACCCTTTTCTCAGAATTCTGATCTTTTGGAGTAAAATCTCAGTATAACTTATGAGATAAATTGGAGATCATTAGGGTTTGTGAGAAAGCAAAGGGAAATTCCAGACTGAAAGCAATGGAGGCTCTGACTGTAAACTTGTGAGGATGGCAGAGAGTAAATGGGGTGATTTGTCCCACTGAAATGCTTCAGCCAAGTTTGAAAAATCATAGTTGGCCACTACAGAGCATGCAAGTATCAAAGGGAAGTATGGGTTAAAGGGAAAAATCTAGTAAAAGAATGTATCCTTTGTGCAGGGAGGTTATGCATTTAACAGATCTCTACTGAGTTACTTAATAACATAGCAGATGCCAGAAACTTTACAGAAAAATGGAATTACTTAGAACTTCAGTGCTAAAACATTAGCAGGCATTCCTCCTGAATGACCATACATCACTAGTGTATGAGACGTTACTTCTGCCACAATAGTTCAAGTTTTGTGTTCTCTCTTTTCAGTGTTTTTATTGTGGATCTGTGTAACTGTTCTGGCTGTGTTTGCCATGCAACAAATGGACATTGATGTTCCATGAAATCACAGGCTGAGGACAGAGCCCTGCCATCTCACCACAGCTATAAATAGGGGAGATTTAAGTGAACCCTCCCTCTTGATCATCGAGTCTTGTACTCTATTAGGGGCTGTGAGTGAAGCTGAGGAGGGCGAAAATTGTTTCCCCAGCTCTAATCACATTAAGAATTTCAAGTCGGGATGCCAGGAGGGTGATGAATAAGAGCTAAACCACCTTGATGGATCTTGAAGTTTCACTGGAATTTCCCTTGCCTTGAAAATGGAGCTTAGCCATGATAAGAAGTGCCACAGCTTTCTTCACTGATGGGCCTTCAAAGAGATTCCTTCTTCAAGGTATATCAGACATGGGACTCCATGGAGAAGGAGGGTACTGGGGTTTTATTAAGGTAGTGGTCAAAATTTTAATTTTATCTCTTGTCATTTAGATAACAAAGTTGTAATAGCTGCACCACCAATACAGCTCTGTCAGACCATTTCAGAGAAAGACTGGGGCTGAAGCCACCCTTTCCATCTCCTGCAATCCTCCCTGTAAAAGTCTCTGGGTCAAAATGCACTTGGTCATTTTTGTCCTTAGCCCAGCACTTTTAGATGTCTTTACAAATCTTAATGCAGGACTAAACCTCTGCAATGACCTTATTGGGAAATTGAGCTTCAGGGAAAGTTGGAATTTGTTTGCAATTTAAAAAAAATCTTTTGTAATTTTTTTTTTTAAATTATTATTTCTTCACGAACCACAGGACATTAAACTTTAATTGATTAGGTGTTTTCTTGATGAGCTTAAGTGACTCAAAGAAATGGTCTGGAGAAAAGAAACAAGTGGACTTTTTGTCCTTCTAAAGTCCACTTTGTTAATAAATTGGCTTTTCTTTAGTAATGTGATGTTAATTTTCCAGAAAACTTATGAGATACTTCTGCTAGTCCTTTAAATGCTTGCAAAAGTTTTGCAAACAGACCAGCATCCCATGTGTGCAGTGACTGTTGGACTACCTGAGAGAAGAGGATGACTTCACAGTTAAATTCACTGGATATAGACCAAAAAGTTCAAAACCTGCAGGGATTTCATGCATGAGCCTGCACAAACCATTTAATCCCTTTTCACCTCGGGCTTCGTAACCAAACTCCCAACACACTAAACATATTCTCTGACCAGTCTGCAACATCTTCACAGCCACGTCTCTGGGAGATTTCCAGTCCAGTCTGAGGACATGTGCTGAAACCAAGGCATAAATCCAGCCAGACTCACCACCACTCACCTCCCAACCTGTGCCCTTCCTGGGGCACGATTGGGATTTACCCACAGGAGCTGACCTTGATTCTTCCAGCAAGTCCAGCAGCAGCAACAGCTCTGCCCTCTGCTCTCAGCTAGGGAGACGTTTCTAATCCTTACTCAGGTTCCTCCTTGGGACTTTGCTGAAATAAATTCCCTTTCAGTTATTGTTTGAGCTACACAGGATTTATTGTTTATTAAGTTTTTTATTCTGCAACTTGCAGACCACTTTCTGATTTAAAATGTGATTTAGATGTAGGGCCAGTCTTATTTTTGCATGGCTTTACCACCAGATTAGGAAATCTACTAATGGAATAGAAATGGAGTTAAACAAAAAATGAAGGCTCATCTAATCCCGTGTCAGGACAACCTTTAAAAGAGGGCCTAAGAAAATACAGTTATTTTTAGATTAAATAGATTGATAAATTTGCTAAAAGGAAAATTTTACAAAATATGAATGTACTTCTAAACAACTGACCTTTGAGCACATCACCCTGTGGTCGCATGTGTAAAAGCAGGGAAAGCTGTATTGTCTTCACTGGCTTGACTGAGATGTTAATAGGTATCTGGTTAATGAACCAGCACGTTTTCACTGGTACTCCAAGCTCATCGGGGCTGGATGCTGTTCAGTAAACAGATGTCTGTGGGACCAGAAAGATTCCCAGATTTGTTTAGCTTTTTCCAAGTGCATTCATGTTTCTCTTTAAATTCTGCAGTCCTCTTCTGAAAAGTTTTCAGAAAGAACAAATGGAAACAGTATTTTTTTGCAGATAAGAGGAAATCCAAACTAGACAGATCCCATCCACCCTACATGCTTTTAAGATTTTTCTTACCTAGTCAAGTAACAACTCTGTTATGTAGACCCCTTGCTTGTGTTGTATTTGTGTTGTAGGTGAACTCTCATTGCAAAGGAAGAGCATGACTTAGGTGAGTCATCAGTTTAAGTACCTTAGTGGTTTAATACTTCCAAGTTGCTTTGGACCAAAAAGTGTGAGGATCTAATTAGGTCTTAAATTTCAGTGACTTAAGTCTACTGGCTGGAAGAGCCATCTACTTCTTGTCTCCTAAGCAATCAAAAGGAGTGGGAAAATAGGAGTGTTGATTAGCTCTCCCCAAGAACTCTGGCAGGGATATTATGTACCTAATGGGATTAGTGTGATGAACACCTTTATAGTGTAAGCTAAATAAGAAGATGCTGATATCGTGAAATAAATAAATAAATAATTTTTAAAAGTCAATGTAATTGGCATAGGAATCTCCCTGGCTATCTGCACATTTCATCTTATATTGCCAAGTGGTTCATGAGCCTGTGTAAAAGAAGGGTTTTTATTAGCTTTCATATCCTGTATATTCATTCCACCTCCTCCCCAGATATTCACCTCAGCTGACTTATGACAAGCACCATCTACCCTATCTGGAAGAAAAATAAACAGTTCTTGAGCCCTCATGGTACAAAAGCAAGTTTAGCTGGTACTCCAAAGCCCTGAACTGGAAGAAATTGATTGATTTATAGTATGAGAAATCTCACAAGGAGTCTCTTACTTACATCAGTAGGTTGTAGATTTCATTCTGTTGAAAACAACTTTCTCATCCCCCAAGCATAAATTAATGAATCAATAATTTACTGAGTCAGTCAGCTAAATCTTTCAATAGAAGGGGAGAGGTGAAAAAGAAGTATGCTTCAGAGGAACATTAATGTGTTATCCTCTCTATTTGGTGCAGTAATCACACTAATTAGGGCAACTTTTAATTAAACCATTTTCATCTAGATTGACTCACAAAATTGCAGTTATTAACAATAAGAAAACTAATGGCTCATATATGCTGTAGTGGATTTTAATAACAGATGTGCTAACCATGAGAACTTGCACCCCACAAGTTTTTCAGAATAAGCAAGTGGGTGTGTTGCACCCACTGCACTGACAGAAATGTCACTATTGTCCACATTGTTTTTATTTCTTTTCCACAATAGCCTAACTCACTGTATATTTGCCTTCTTTGTCTAGCTTGACATTTGGTCCCACACGACCAAATAGTGTCTGGTCTGAGGTAACCAAGTAGGAGTTGGTTGCACTTTAGGGTTTTTTTTTCTTTCTTTCCTAAACAGGTCCACTTGATAACAGAGCAACGGGGCATTTCTGAATGCCACAGGGGCACCCACTGTGGGAAAGAAGCCCCTACCTATATTTTTATGGTCTGTCCACACATGAAAAGGTGCCTTTACAAGATGCCCTTCTTCGTACTCTAAACATGAAACCTGTAATTAAATAGGAAAAACGAAGTTACCAAGCAGTAAGCACTAAAAAGGCTCATGCTTCAATAACGTTCTGTTTCTAGGAGCTCAGGTTAGCCTGAAAGGATAGAAATGGTGCAAAAAAGCAGGTCACAGCTATTTCTAGAAATCGTGGAAGTGACTGGGGCCCCTTGACGCCAGGAACTGGAATTTCCAGACATTAAATTAGCACTAGGGTATAGTATATCTGATGCCAAGGAGCTCACAATTATCATTAATTCAACCACAAGTAAGTGCATTTCAGGTAGTACTAAAAGGTTGGATTAAGACTACAATAGCAAGGACAGTCAGTTAAAGATAAAAGTCCAGACTGATGACCAAGCTCTGCCCGTCAGAAGGTCTTGTGGCAAAGAGGCCCAATGAGACATTAACAAGGATCAGAATGATTTTTCTCTTGCAGGTCTTGTTTTTCGTCTGTTTTACAAATGAAGACATTTAAAAATGTAGAAGTTCTTCTGATTAGATTAGATTAGGTTTTTAATTACTTCTGCAATCTTCCTTAAAAAGAGCCCTGAAATAGAACAGTAACTATTACTTACATATAATAGACATTTTATAGTCTTCCTAATTACATATATTTCACCAATAGCTATTATGTACAGTCAATTAAATATGCAGTTAAAACACCTTAAATTGCATACCATGGACCATACTGAGTAAATAAATAATTAGGGAGTTATTAAAATGCAAATTCCTAACATAAAGGAGCAATTATGGAAGAAGAAACTATTTTAGTTCATGACTTATTGACCATATCAGCTTTTCTGGGGGTTCCTTCTGCATTAATGTGAATGTTGCTGACACAATAGACAGAGCAGCAAAATGGTTTGTTTCAGTCAATGCCTAATTACTTACAGCTTTTAGATCCTGAGGTCTTGACTTAATGGATTGTAATGGCACAGAAGGGAAAAGAAAGCTCTTTGCACACCCAAAGACTTCATAACATTATGGAAAAGAAACTTTATATATTTTCTCTGTATTTACCTTTACCATTGCCTATTATTAAAAATTGGTCTTTTTTTTTTTTTTTTTTTATACTTTTGCTAACACAAAAGGAACCATTCTGTTTGCCAGACTCATGTCAGTGAAAGCTGAGATCAACTGGAGCTTGGTTATCAGAAACTGGCATAGATCCCATCAGGTTTATGATCTTTCAAGCTACAGATGAGTCCTAGCTGATGCATGGACTCCTGCTTTGGAGTCATGGAGCTGCCTTTCACCTCCAGCTTCAGATGTGCCTCCTGGCTTTTGAAAACATAGCTCAGCAATTTGACCACCCTGTCCAAGAGCCTATCCGAAACATCCGGGCTTATGGGCACACGCATTTTGATCTCTTCAAACATAAGTCATTGGATGTTCACAGCTGGAGGGGCCTTGAAAATGCTGCCCAGGGAAATCTTTTCAGTTTTTTGTTTCATGGCCACTTGTGTCCTGTTTAAATCATGAAGAGACAAATTACAGCTCAGGAGCTGTTTCCTCCGGATCATCAAAAAAGTTTGGAATATACACAGTTTCTCTAAGCTAATAATCAAATACAGAACAAGCGCCACACGAAGCAGGGAGGCTGTAGACCCTGAAAATAATTCAGTAAGCTAACAGAGGATCTGTACGCTGGTAGCTGTTAAACACAAAGGTTTGCTGCCTGCAGTTCATCAGCCCCAAAGCTGCAGCTCAAGCAAAACCTGAAGGAAAATTGAGGATGGACAATGCCCTGCTCTGCCCTTGCTATGTGTGTGCTTGCAGGACACAATGATGGGCAAAATGGTCCTTTTGGCCTGACCCACTGCAGGTCTTTACCACATGGGTCATGGCTCTCCAAGGCCGGACTGGGCCCCACAGACGGGGCAGTCCCGCCAGGCAGTGCTCATGCATCTCACGCACTTTTTGCTATGTGGAGTTAACAGCTCCTTTTCTATCATGGTCTATGAGAGCTATGTTATTTCTGAAACACAGCACGTTTTGTTTGTTTTCTTGTCCCTACAGAGACCAGACCAGTGAACTTGCTGCATAAATCAGAGAAACTCTTGCCCTTTAGAGTATGTAGAGTGGAGCTGTGTGTGTGCATTACTAAAACATATATGCTTTGCCATCAACTTCTTTTGTCTCTCTCCAAAAGAAAACTAAGATGTAATGTATTAAGGATCATTTTCCTTTGCAGTAAGGCATGCTGTGTATGCTGAATGAATTTTATTCATATAAGGAACAGACTCAGATTTTTTAAACTGATAGTGTTTTCAGTATTACCCTAAAAGTCCTCTATAAAAATGTTTAAAATTAATTTTGAGTCCTCCACTTTCCTACAAATACATTTTTTTCAAGATTTAAGAGGAAATTCCTGTATGTTTCTGCCCTAACAAATTATATTGGCATTATTTTATTGACATCAATTCCAGCTTTGTTGTAATAACTTTCTTCTGATGCTGTGCTCTTTGCTATGACTTGGCTAGACTTAACTAGAAAATTAAAATTAGAGGAAGAGCTGCAGTTCAGAAAATATTCATTGCCATATTAATTACATATAAAAGTAATTTTTACAAATCATGTATTGCAAAATTCCACCAGAAAAACAAAACAAAACAGAACAAAACAACATAGCAGGTGGAATAAGACAATTGGTTACCTTTCAGTTTGATTGGCATGTACAATGTGATTGCATCAAGCCAGATCCTCAGTTACTGAAAACTAGAAAAACTGTATTGTCTCCAGTATCCACTGCTTCAACCAGAAATAAATAAATCTTTGTCTGTTTTATTGTATGTGCAAGGCAAACAAAATTAGAGGTATTTTCTTAAAGATCATTGCTTAGTGAGGGGGAAAAGACAAAAAATACTGTCTGAAAATATTCCCATTTAGGCAATTAATGCACTCCCAGGCATCTTACTGAGACCATTTAGCAGACACGCAGTATGGTGGTTGAGTTAAAAATGTGGGGATATGGGATTGAAACCATGCAATGAGTAGGAGATGAACACACACCTTGTGGACCGCAAAATCTGTGCAGAGCTTGAGAATGTTCCCACAGTGTACTGATTATTTTGAAGATTTTCTTTTCCTACTGATCTTGGTTATACAAGGTCACATCTTTAGTCAGTGGGTCTTCCCCTAACTAAAACCAGTGCTGCTTCCTAAAGCCCCTGCTAGGTTGGAGATACAGGCTTAAGCAAGGCAGGACAAAGAGGAAAACTAATGAAAAATGACTTTGTACACATACTGTAAACTCTCCAACAACTTCAACTTCACAAGTTTCAGGAGGAAACTCATCTAATCACTGTAAATTTTTCCTATTCAGAAAGAACAAATAGTTCCTCACAAGACCATGAGAATTAATTTGGTATGCAATGTAACTAGTTTCAGTAAATTAAGGAAATCATGTGTGGCATTCTTTTGTGAAAAAAAAAAAAAAAAATCCATATTCACCACTCTGCTTTTCCTTAGCTCTCCATTTTCAGCTCTATATGTTGAAAAACCACATGGGTCATATCTAATTAAATGTGGACTC
Source organism: Athene noctua (assembly GCF_965140245.1). NCBI lineage: Eukaryota > Metazoa > Chordata > Aves > Strigiformes > Strigidae > Athene > Athene noctua. The sequence continues at coordinate 9,961,081 of NC_134051.1, read as the reverse complement.
CTCTGATAAAGCATCTTTGCCTTGGTTAAGATATCAGCAGCAGTAACTCTGATGTGATCAGTTCTTTCAGGGCTACAATAGACATAATGTGTTCTGTAAGGTACACAAGGCTGGGACTACAGGAACTTGAATCCAGCTCCTAACTGAGCAACCTGCACCCTACATGGTTCTTATCTGCCCACTCTGGGTTTTCCCCATCTATGAAATAACTTCTCCATCTCATGGTACTATTGGCTGGCTGAAATCTGTTAATGAATAAAGATGCTTAGATGAATATGTGGATAGATAAGTAAAAGGAGAATTGAAACTCTTTATTTCATTAGTCTGCCAGTCTTTAACTGCCACTCCACACTAAGAAAATGTTAGAAATATATAATGCGCTCATGCCGTGTTGTCTTGCAAGCAAATGTTAAAAGAACCACAGGAACCAGTTTAAAATATGCGTGAATACGTACAGTATGTTTACATTGGTAAACCCAGTCTGTTTGTGCTAGGAAGCATTTTTAGCAAATAATTTTATTTATAACTTCTGTGCAAGCATTCCAGACATAGGTGGTCTGTAAATTCCAGAAGATACTATTTAAAAAGGAATTCTTTAACTAAAAAATGAAAGTAATAATATCCTCTTGAGGTGCTAGATACTGCTCCAGCTGGTACCAAGTGTTAATCTTTGGAGAAGTGAACTCATTTTTGTTTTGACATTAAGATAATGCTCTATGATTTCACAGTGAAAACATTATCTATCCCCGCTCTTTCTCCCTCCAATAAAGTTTTACAAGCAATAAAACGGCCTAGAGATCAGCTATCTTCCTGTTGGTGCCTTTGAATATTTCCTTTTGATGCCTACCGCACAGAAACCTCCCCAGTGAATTACTGCAAGGAACACTTTAATACCACTTCTCAATTTAGTTATTTAGTCTGAGCTAGAGTCTGGAGGATAGACAGACACTGGGAATAGCACACTCGTTAAAGGCAAGAATATTCCCAGATAGGAGGAAAATCTAGGTTAAATTTGGATTTAAAGCAACTTCTGCTTTCCAAGTACTGGATGATTTCTCCTTGGCTTCTCTTGGCTTGTTCCCTTCAAAGGCTGAAAATGAGTTTTACCCCCATGCCCAGACGCTGGTGCCTTCCCCAGGTGGCAAAGCAAGAGTGGAGGATCAGCTTCACTCTGCGGTGGTTTGTAATAGGCTTCACTCTAAACATATAATGACACTGGCGACGGGGTAACTCCCACTTCCTACCCTAAATAACTCTCTTGGGGATGATCCAGTTTGTTCTTAGCCAAGCACCACGTCCTCTCTAACTGGTATAGCTTCCCTACTAAAGTAGCAATTAGGAGAAACATTGCCAATTAGCTAATTGCATTTCTCACAGCTGCCTCAGTACAGATTGCCTTATATGTCATAAACTTCTCTAGGCTTTACAAATGACTTATCTCGGAAGTATTTTTTACAAGCAATGTGTTCATTTATATTTTAATTCCAGGAAAGTTGTTGGCTTTCCTGTTCCAGCCTGTGTAGAACAATGCACCCATCCAGATTTCCTCACAGGGTTTTCTAGCCCTACGCTCACAGGGACCTGAACAAGAGCCTCAGCACCCTCCAGCTCAGGAAATCCCTGTTGGTGCTGCACACAGCAGAATATCCACGGGACACATCTCCATAAAGCTGCACTACTTCTAGTTCCCCTTGAGCATCCGCCTCTGCCTACCATCAGGAACAGGATATGGTTCTATATGGCTTGTGAGAGCTGGAACTACCCAAAATGGCAATTCTTGCCTTATTATGCTCTTAAGCTTTTAGCAGGAGTGGATCAGCCATGTTAGTCACTTCCTCCCCTTCCTTCTGGAGCCTGTTACAGGAAAGGAGGAACAATGCACCCTTGTGCAATCCAACTCTTGCTTGGTAGGCAACACGGGGCAGTGGTGGCACGTGGCACTGGGACACTCGCCCAAGCACAGCTGCCCAGAGATGGAGCAGGAGCAGTGGTGGAAGAGCCAGATCTTAGGGGATGTTCAAGGTGATGTCTTTCAGATTTTCTAAGATTATCTTGGATTCATAGGCGTCCTTATATCTTCTTGATCCAGTATAACAAAAGCTGTGGTTGCATTGCTGTAATGTTCACAATCTGGAGCTGTCAGAATGTGACATATTTTTAAACTGATATCTGTCCTGCTACTGCTTATATTTGTTTACACCATTGTGTAAAAAGACTCTTCTCCAGAGAAATACTCCCATCCCATGAATCCCTGTGGGTACAAACCAGACCTCTGCAGTTCTGATTGGCTTGAGCCACTGATTGAAGCAGAGGGGTTGAACTAAACAGCCAAAACAATAATGCTTCCACTAGAATAATATGGCCTAAGCACTGTGCATGGTAAGGTCCATTCTGTGCTGCAGAGGAATTTTTCAGTGAGAGTCTTTGAGTAAGGCTTTTTTTCAAACTGGACTTATATTCACTCAAAAGATCTGAACTTCCACCAAGCCCAGGCCAAGCTGTTAAGAAATCCAATCTTGGCGGGACTTTTTAAGAGAATGGTTATGTACGGGCTGGTGACATGTAGTTGCAGAGAACTAGGGAAAATAGACCTTCTTTCAGGTAAATAATGGAGAGCATCTACTCTGCCTTGACCAATTCTACTGTTGCCTCCAATGGAAAATACAGGCACTCCCATGGTTTATTTCTTCTTTCTAGACTAGATAAAATGAGTTATTATGAGGGTAGATAGAGAACCTCAAGCAAGGAATCATGGGGCAAGAAATACATATAAACCGAGTGCCAGGTATTTTTGCTCACTGTCACAAACCATCACAAGCCCATATCCTGTGAGAACTGGAAGAGTTAAGCTTCTTTATTTCACCCAAGAATGAGCATAAATGGTTGTCTTTAACTAAATTGTCCACAGATATATTCTTTAATTCCAGGAAGAATTCCCATGTTTTCCTGATCTGTACTTCCTAACCTTTCACTGTATCTTTTTTAATTGCATTTTAGTGGCAAAGATACTTTTGTTATTTTGTGTGAGTTCAGTTCCTGCCAATATTTCAACACAATTGCTTAGTCCTGCACATACTTAAAATGATAGGCTTGTACTGTCTTTCATCTGAAGCCAAATGGGTTTTAATATAGTTATCTCTTTAAAAGCAGTGTTCCCCCTCCTCATTTGCTGCTTCATCAAATCAGGGCAGGCAGGAAATTCTTCATCCAACTTTCATTCATAAGCTGGCTCGTAGTAGCTGTTGCAGACGACCATTGAAAGCAATACCAAAAAATCTCATTGGTTTGAATGGGTCGTGGATTAGGCCCAAATAACTTTCTGGACATTTATCTAAGTTTTGGGGTTTTCCAAAGTATTTATAAAGTAATACCACTCCTTGACTGGCTGAAATGTGACCTTTCACGTTTTTGGAGACTCTGTTCTTTATGTAGCTGGATAAAAATAATGGAGACCATACTGAAGTTTCTAAAGGCGACCAGAGGACCTTAATTTCAAACCTGCTCATTAACAGGTAGGTTTGTGGGGTATGCTACCCATCTTGGAGGAGGATCACTCGCTGCCGGAGCTCTTCACATTGAGTGGCCAGCCTGGGCCCAACTGCTGTTACCTCTCCAGACCCACTCATTTGCTTCTTGTGCAAATATTTACCCTGGCCCGAAATGATACAAATGGTTGTGTCCCAAACCATCCTTTCTGCAATAAGTCCATGAAGGGGACACAGGAGAAGCGGTGCTGGATCCTATGTATTTCCACACATAGTCTTACTCCATCCAAACTGGAGGGAGGGAAGAGAAGGCACAAGTGATGGGGATGGGGATGGGAAACTGTCCTGTTTACTGAAGGGAAACACTGAGATAAATTATTCACATCTCGCATAGGTCAACTCATAAAGGGGCCTTGTATGCAGACTTGTGTTACTGCAGAGGCTCAATAGCACATAGCTACCAGTCCCCCAGAAGAAAGGGCCTATGCAGTAAAAAACAAGATGGCTCTCCTGTATTTGGGTTTTTTACTGAATTGGGAAGGATTTTAAATGTCATTGTCAGAAAACAGAGGACACCAACATCTGCCTATAGAATGAAAAGGAAAGGATGCCAAAGAAATGGTTTGCAGAATGGGAGGGAAGGGAAACATCCTTAAAACTATGGTGTAAGCCCTGCAGCTTGCACTCCCCCCCACCCCCCCCCACCCCATCAGACCCCAGACCCCGCTCCTTGCTCATCCAGGTCCAGTTTTCCAGGCTGCAAAGGCTGGAGTTAGTCACATTTTGATTTTCGGTTCAGATGACAAATTCCACTTTATCCCCGGGGTATATTACTAAAACACTTTGCGCCACAGAGCGAGTTGGCCTTTTCAGACACCCTGTGCTCTGAGGAGACAGCCATTTGTACAAAAGTCTGTGCAGTGTATATGGGCATTTAGTAGGGAGATTAATATTAAAATACTCAGCTATCCAATGAACTTATTAGGATAATGCAATGACTTGAGTCTAGATGTTAGAGTTCACTTAAAGTTCACTGACTATTATGGGACTGATGGTATATAGAATAGCTTAATCTTACCGTGGGAAAACTAAAATCATGTAGGGGAAAATTAGGCAAGACATGGAGGATAAACTTCCATTCCTATGAGAGATACCATGGGACATGGCAAAAAAAGGCAGAAAAGGAACAATTTACTTCCAATGCAGTGGGAAAGGCTACGCCATTACCAACACATACAGTAGCCATTTGCAATCTCGAATGTTTTGTAGACATTTTGAAAAAGCAGGGAGGAGAAAAAAAGCTGCTTTATGTTTCTTTTTCAGGCACACAATGCAGAGGGGAAACCAGAGATTCAAAAGACAGCTCTGTTTTGCAGGCTAAAGATTCCTGCTTCGTTTACTGACAGGACCTTTCTATGCATAAGAGGAGACCTCCCACACCTTAAATTACTGCACTGAATGGATTTACATTCTGCTTTATCCTCTGCATTCCAGCTCCTGCCCTTAGCCTTGTGATTGTGTGCATGCGACTCCGCCGGCTGCATGTCCCAGAGAGCTCAGGTCACCCCCACCATGAAAGCCCAGAACCAAAGCTGTAGGAAAAAAAGAATCCTCATTTAGATACATCCTTCCCAAGTGCCCCTGCTTCCCCAAGTGAAATTAAACTTGCAGAAGAAAATATTTGAGAGAAAGTTGAAGCTAATGAAAACTGCACAAGGTACTTTGGCTTCACTCATCTGGAGAAGAAAAGTATAGCTCTAGGCAAGCAGGAGCTTGTTGAGCTTTAAGAAATGTTACCTGCTTAAAGGCAGGTAAAATCTGGCATAAGCTGTTAATCCATCATTCAGGTTTTTACATGCCAAACTCCTGTAAATGTTTTTCTACCACATCCTGTCTCCTCCTTCCCCAGCTGAAAAATAATAATTTTGGAAGGGCATGAATTAGGCCTGTCATTCTTTTTTCTTCTTTTTCTTTTTTTTCTTATCCTTAAACTACATCATATAAACTCCCTATCTCTCGGAGGACTTGATCCTGTGCTCCTAGTCAGGGGGCAAAATTCACCATGACTTCAATTTAAAGTGAGACTCTGCGTTTTCTTCCAAGAGAGAAAAACTAAGCCTTCTTCCTGCCCATCACATGTCGCTGGCCATCATCAGGATAGCACTTTAGTCGGCTACCAAGTGACCCAGACAAGGCTTTCGAGCAACAGATCCTGAACATGTTCACCCCAGGCGGAGGCAGAAGGGAAAGGGGAAGGGAGAGGGGTTGATATTGATATGAAAAATGGGACAAGGCCAGATTTGAGTAACCTTAGCCTCAGCAAGGAGAAGTGTTGACAAAACAGTCAGCCCGCTGCCAAGGCATTATTCTGGCTGAACAGTCCCTGACAGCGGGTTTCAGCACGGCCGGCAGCAGGATGGATCTCTTGCTGTGCCGATGCTCATTTGGGCAGCACTGATGTTGTGTCCTTTGGCCCTTCCCATCTCCTGCATGCGTGCATACAAGCACATCCAGTCTCCTCAGAGTAAGAGGGAAGATGACTTTTTTTTTTTACTATGAGTTAGAGCGATTTTTGTGAAGAGTTTATTACCCTGTTTGCACAGAGATGAGTGGGGATGACACCCACTGCTCACTGCCCTAAACCTACGGATTATTTCAGGGACAGTCTCACTTTCTTATGGCAGACTGGATCACTATCTGATGGTTGAGACCAGCCACCCAGTGACTCTAGAGACATCCCCATTTGGTCTCTCTAGCATTACCTCTGCAACAGGCTGCATTCCCCTTTGCTGAAGTTGAGTCTTACAGTAGCGGTGCCACACCAAGTCCAGTGACAGCCCCCTCCTTCCCACGCACCCCCATGTGCTGGTTACCATCTTTTCACAGGTCTGTGGTATTGCAGACTCCCTGGTTCACAGCTCACCTCTCCAGATGCAGGTAACAGCTGGAGCACCTGGACTTTGTAACACAATTCTGCTGCGAGCCAGACACTAAAAGAAATATGTAGATCTAACAAAACATCCGAACTTCCCAGTGCACCTGCAAGCCCTAAGTTTCTTTATCGCTCCTTAGCATTCCTTGGTCAGAGTCCTCAAGGGTGCTTGCAGTCTCTCCACCTGCACAGCGCTTTCCTGTCAACTCAGCCCTCCCTCAGTCTCCTTTCTGTTTGCTTAATGTCTTCTGTCCTCTGTAAAGATAGCTCGTCAGATTGTGTTCCTTTCTGCTCTCCTCCTAAGCAGCATCACTACTTTTGCCTAATTTCTAGGGATGTGATGTGATATTTAGTGCCACATTTGACAGGCAGGCTGATTTCCCTGACCAGTAACATTTTCAAGCGCTCACAGCATCACCCCTGTTTAAGGCCTTCTGCTACTACAGGGAGATAAAGACTACAGCGAAAGTCAAAGACTCCCACATGGAAAACACAGTTGGCAGAGTTGTATAAAATACACAACCTCTATTTAGATTCTTTGGCTTGTCGAGCTATGCTTTTCCATGGATTTTATTTCCCCCAGAAGTAACAAAGTTATGTATAACACCTTTTACAAGGCATTTGACATTTACCATATCTATGGAAATATGAATTGCCTCCCTGAGTTCCTGTTTACAGTGTCACCTGTCTGTGGAATGAATAATCCCACAGAGGCATCGGTCTGCAGCAGAATACTTTTCTTTTAAGAATTGTACACACAGAAGAGAGCATTGACACATTCTAACTTTAGGTCTATCTCAAGGCCAAGCTCTCTATAGTGTCAATGCAGCCTCCAGAGAGCAATTCAGGATACCTAAGCTAAAAGTCTTAAATTAAGCCACGTGAATACTTCCCAAAGTGTCAAGGACTCCACACTCAGCGTAAGGAGAGATCCCAGTATGAATGAACCAAGAGGAGTCATTGACCTTAAGAAGACCAGGATTTTCATTCACAAATTTAATGATCTTTTGTTAAAGTGAATGCTGGGGTTTTTTAAGCCATTTATGAACTTCCTTCAGAGTTTTATGAATCTGCATGGAATAATTAAGCAAACAAATCTAGTCCCATGCTAAGTTAATTACATGCCTTGTGGTTTCATATGTATTTTTCTCCTTTTCATAGTTACCTTTTAATATCTCCTCATATTTCTTTCTGACTTTTCTGTATTACTTTCTTTAGTCTTCAGGAAACCCATTATTACTCATGGGACCAAGTAATCAAATAAGTCTCACTGAGTGCAATTAATCTCTTCAGCTAGGAGGCTGGCTGTGAGATGGATTTCACCTTTATTTTTTTCAGTTACTATGGATCAGCACAGCTTCCCCCTAAACTCACGTCTCCATGTCCCTCTGGACCATGTGATATGTAGGACCTCAAGCCGGAGAGAATTTCCACCACTCCTGGACAACTATGAACTGACTCCGTACATTTGACTATGTTGAGGAAGGAGGGAAAGGAGGACTTATTTCAGTATTTCAACGATACCCTTAGTGGGGCAAATGATTTATCTTCAGAAAGGACAGATTAATGATAGTTCTATTAAATATGTCGATTTAAAATGTTAATATTGCAGCAGAATTATAGCTAAGTGCATTTTTACTCAGCTTGGCAGAGTCATCACCCTGGGGACAGGGCATTTCGTCTGAGCTCAGAAGACCAGTGCCGGGGCCAAATATTACCCTGTGTCCTACAGAAACATTAGATAAAAGAGATTTAAATCTTCCAGACTGTTTGGAGATATACCTTGACTTCAGTGAAATTTTGACAGTGTCTCATGATATTCTTATCAGCACTTTTAAGAAACGGATTGAAAATAAATGTATGCAAAATGAGAACACAAACCCACAAACTGTTCTGAGGAAGACGTATATAGAGACTACTCTTAGACGACAAGTGTAAAGGTTAGGATATTCTAAAAGCCTGTTATTGGTCTGATACTTTTAATAATAACAACTCATACAATTGACTAGAAAATATACTTATTAAATTTGGAGATGGCATCAAGCTAGAAGGTCTGCAATTCATAAAGATCTTACAGATTGGAGAGATGGCCAAGAAAGGATGTAAGTCAGTAAGGACAAATAAAATTTTCTACAATTAGGTATAAATAACTGATTGCACAAATACAGAACGTGATTAACAGTTGACATACCAGTTCTGCATGCAAGAACCTGAGGTTTATAGCAGATCACAAGTTGAGCATGGGCCAGGAATGTCCATGTTGCAACAAATGCACAAATGCACCCATGAGATGCAATATCCAGGAGTCCTGTCTCTAACACACACACACACACACACACACACACACACACACACACACACAGAGTCCTGTCCATGCACATCATGCTGGGAATGCCTCAGCTGAGAGATTTCATTCTTTTTTAGCACCACAGTTTAAGAAAGATGTGGGCCATTGGCAAGAGTCCAGAGGACAGCAGGGATGACCAAAGGTCTTGAAAACAAGGACCACTGAAGTTCAAGGATTGTTTAGTCTAGAGAAGGAGACAGAAAGTCTTCAAGTATGTGAGAGCTATAGGGAGGGAAGACACAAATTCTTGTCCTTTTCCATTATGGATGGGACAAGGAGAAACTTTCATGAGTTGCAGCAAGGGACATCCTGCTTAGGCATTAGGAAAACTTTCCACTGGTAAGGATAACACACTGGAAGAGATTGCCTAGGGAAGCTGTGAAGTTCCTATTTATTTGAGTTTTTTAAACTGCTAGCAGAGCACAGAGGACGAGTAATCCTCCCCTGGGGCAGAGGGATGAACTTGATGACCTCTTGAGGTCCCTTCCAGCCTGTTTTCTGTGCCTCTATGTAAGCAAGACAAGAAACAAATGAGCATGGGAAAATATCCTGTAGCAAAATACTATAGATCCAGTTCACATAGCTTTGAAGGGCAAGTCAAAAATTAATTGATCTTTAAGGACTTTGAAGCAAAAAATATGCTATTGCTCTCCTAAAGATGTTACATAGATATTTCATAGCAATGTAGTACTTAAAAATTATACCACTATAGTGCTGAAGCAACTGGGAGGATAGTGGAATATAAAGCTACTCTGGTGTGGATATAGCCAGGGAATTTTCGTATGAAGGAAAGAATCAAATTTTTCCCCATTTAATCCCACAGAGCAAAATTTACCCATGTATTTACAGAGGAGGCATTTTGCTTTCTTGATGGGAAGTGGTGCAATGAGGTGTATAAGACCTGCTCACCCCGCAGGGCTCAGCCCAGGCTGCGAGACAGGGGAAACCACTGCCCTGTGACAGCTTTCAGCCCTCTCAAAGGAGCTGCAGAAAGTCTGGCCTACTGCTGGGGTGGAGAATAAATTGCAATTTCTACTTGGAAGAATATCTCCTACTGCCTGTTGGTGTATGTACCACTAGTATTTGAGCCTGTATTGAGTATTTGAGTACTCAGACAATTATTCAAAAGAGGTGAACCTGGGAGACATTCCTAGGCAGAACCAGGAGAACTGGTGAGACAAAGAGCAAATTCAGAGATTTACAAGCTGCTATGTCTGACCATGACCATGTCTGAAGATGTAACATTTTCTACATTCATCTTGTAAGCTAAAAAAATTGAATAAGTATTTTTGACTACACAAACTTACGTTCCCCTTACCCCCTTACCCTATGGGAAGGATAGGCTTGCAACCCTTTCTGAGTGAAGTTCATGCTAATTAAATTTTCATGAAGATAAATATTAAAGTAACAACTCAAAGGAAAAAGTTAAGCTAGGCTGTTTATAGATGGCATCACACTGATTAATCATTATTTGTAACTTTCCCACCACTCCTATTGGACTAAATGCCTCTGGAAAGCTCTTGTTCATGCGAACTCATGCAGTTTACAGAGATTTCTTGATTTAATGAGACACGTATTCTGATAGCCATATAGGAAAGTATAACGCAAGACAAAAGGAAAGAGAATATAATACAGTAAGAGGGGAAAAAAAATCACCCTTCAGAATTACCCACTGCAAAGATGATGCTCATTATGTAATTGAAGAGCTTGCCGCATTTCAGACATTTAATTTTTATTTTGGTTTCTTTCTGCAACAAATATTTATAGCCCTCTCCTTCACTTACAAGAACATCCAGTGGTATTTTAAAAGGATTTAAATAAGCAGTGTGTCCATGTTAATATCCACTCTGCAATCATTTTGACTCAGTTTTCTGGGAGTTATTTTTTCTCTGTGATGGCAAATGAAAACTTCTGCCAGACTGAGATGGGATCTGTCAGATGGGGGTAAACAGAGCATCATGTTGACAAGCCAAATGCACTTATCTGTATTTCAATAAAATTTTAGTTCAAGTCATATCAATACAGAAGGTGGGGTGGGAATTGGTTTAGGTGCATTTTTAATTTCTTAAGTGTGGATCTATAGTCATGTTTTAATGCTATTCTTCTCTATTCTGCTACCGAAGGCTACATGCAGAAGATAAACATGCCATTTTTTTTCTTTCATTCAGGGTGTTAGTTCCCTGATTATGCACCAGGCATCACCAGAAAATTAGGGAAGTGTAACCAGTGAGTGAGGAGAGGGGACCTCTGACATCTGAACATAATTTTTTTTTGTGCACCTGATGAGTACCTGCCAGTCCACACTGGCTTTTTTTACATCTTCTGGAGATCAGGTCTCTTGAGAGCATTCAGGGTGCTCCAGATTACTCAATGTTCTTGAGTGCATAGGTCTAGGTGACTGGCCAAGGTCATGGGCAAAATTGGAAGTGAAAAACAGACTTCTGTGCCCATTGCTCTCATCAGTCACTGCCCAATGGAAAACGCTACTGAGATAATACAACTACTGTCCGAAGCTTGCTCACTCACTCACTCATGCCTTTAGAGGACTGGATGCGCTAACCCAGACCTTTTCACATCGCATTTACATCCCTGCATTGGGCCAGGTGTCCATTTCTGAGACACGCATGATAAATGGTGGTGAAAAATCACATTTCATTTCAGTATCAGGTATTATACAAAAGGCAAGTTAAATAGCATCAATCTATTATAATTGTTATAGGGAAGGTTGTTCTGTTTTGGAAATACAGTAAAACATTTTCAGCATTTTAGGCAGTGCTCATTCCTTTGAGTTTTACCACATAGAACTGGATAAATAATTTAAACAAACATTGTGAACAGTTTTGCAAAATGCACTTAATGAATTATTCAATGAGCTCTATTTGATCATCCTCAGACACAATACTGCTGTCAACAGCAATGAAGAAATTTCTAAGTAGGTCTTAAATATTCATTTTTCCCCATTTGAGAAATAATGTGTACTCTGTCCTATCACCCATGTTAGCATGTCTTAGAGAGAAATAGTTTCACAAGTTGTCATCTCTCCCTGTATTTGTGTTAAACTTTAAATTTAAGATTAGATTATCTCTTACATATATTTTTTTAAAGATAAGTGTAGGAAAATGTTTGCTGTGCCAGTTAAAACCATGTCTACAATGTAAAAGTGAGTGCATCTCTGGATTCGAATAGTTACATAAAAACACAAGAGAAACAATGGAGAAGGAATGGCATTCCTGGAATGCAGTCCAGATGTATATGGGCTGGGTAAGGCTAGATAAAGTTTTAGAATAAACTCTGCAGTAATAATCACTTAAGACAAAAGGTCTCTAAAGCTCTAATTGCTGATGTAATCCTTGGGTCTTAAGGCGAGATGTCTGAAATTTAGATCAGAAATGAGTGCTATGTGATTTTGCTGACAGGTAGTGAAAAAAAAGTTGTGGATATTGAAAGGGAAAGCATGAAAATGAATATTCCCCAAATTTCACATTAGGCGTGAGAAGCTGCTAGAAAGAAAGTAAATTTCCCACTGGGCTCTTTGGGGACCACAATTACTCCAGATTTACATTTAATATCTGCCTGATGAAGACAGTTTGATGCAGGATTCGGCAGCAAGAAGAGAAATGAGAATAAAGGCACGAAGTGAAGAAAAACTATGGCACTAGACTTTACCATCCACTATAATACTTTTTTTTTTTTTAACCTGTATGATAAGGCTCACAACCAAGGTAGTTTCCCCTTGCAACCCATCACTGGTAGGGGGAAGGCAGAAAGAAAGGGAAAATACCCATGTGCCACCTCTAATTCTCTGGTCCTTGGGCTGGTTTCATACTGGATCTGTGTTTTTTGGCTGACTCTGCAGCAGCACAATCTCTCCACTGGGGTGGATCAACTTGAAAAGCCAATGCATCACCATTGACTGAAGCAGTGGCATGTACTAATGCAGGGCCTTCACCTTGAAAGCCAGAATGTGCACCTACCCAGCCAACAGCCCCGGGGTCACTGCCGTGTGTAAGCCTGAAGGGTCTCTACTTCTGTCACAACAGAACAACGTGATTCTACAACACTTGAATTCAGGTAAAATTAGACCTAATGTACAACTTCCTAATGCCTCCAGAAACAACTGACATTCATTTAGCATCATACCTCTGGTCCTGACTGCACCATATCCTGTTTTCAATATTTCCTCCCCTCATTACATCCCATGAATATCAGATGGAGAGATCTGTTGGATATCCCACCTGCTGCTCAAAAGCCAGAAAGGAGTTAGAGCAGGAAACAGAAATCTGACTCAGAGTCATGTAAGGAGAACAATTCCTTACAGGAACATTAACATTCACTATAGCTTTGAAGAGATTGTAGTGACTGGAGATCTTTGGAAAAAAAAGTGTATTGTATGTATTTATATACAAAATTTAATTTATACACTGGACAATGTGGATATTAGATATTACAGGAAGGACAGACTCACTCACGTCAGGGCCCATATGCACTTCGTCAACTTGTATTTTTCTAGCTTTACTTTCTGACGCCTGTTAGCTTTTCTTCATTAAGTGTCTCTTCTAAATACAACAAAATTAAAAAAGAAGAAAAACATCGCAGCTTTTACCAAAAACTCTCAAGCCTGTAAGTGATGTGCTTTTCTTTTATGATGAGGTGAAACTTTAAAGATTCTGAAAGGAAGTTAGTTTAACCTCAGCGTCAGAAAGCTTTGTTTGCAAGTTAATGTACTGGTAGTATTTGAATTGTAAGAGTACTACAGCTCCTTCAGTCTAATGACTTAAAAGATACTGAGGATGCCAGACTCTTGAAAGCCTCTGTTCTCCATCTCAGCTGTTTTGTTTCAAAGTCATCCAAGACTGCTGCAGAGCCAGGAAAGAACCCCAAATCTCCCACAACACCTTTGTCTCACTACCAGATGAAACATTATGCCCGGTGTTGAAACAAATGCATGAGTCTGCAGCAGGCAGAGAAACTGAAGATTTCCTATTCGTGCAACACTGTCCATGTTTTTTCCTAGCTGTGTACATGGCTGCTCATCTTTCATTCTTATATCTTACCAGAATTTGGATTAATAGCATCCAGGTCATGTAAAGACCATCAGCCGCGGAGATTGTTTGTGGGGTTCTTTTTAATTGATGTTTTCAGGCAGCAAGTGCTGTTTAAATCTAACCCTAGATTTAAATCCATGTGTCTAGAAGGTAAAGGCTGGAATGCTTTTCCAGAGCCCTCAGATTAACAACCTTGCTATAAAACTCATAGGGGTGATTGTTTATTAATTTTCAACCCAATCCTTTAGCAATGAATATAAAGTTGACTGATGCAGATGTAGCACTGATTTGTTAGTGCTTCACCAGTCTTCTAGTTAATCCATTGAGGTTTTCTTTTTCCCTAGAACTAATGACCTTTCTTGCTACTTCTACATGTCTCTCTTTACTGTACAAGATTCTTGATTCTTCATCCATACAGAAATGTGTCAGACAAGCCCATGCTGTTGGGAGATGTTTACTACATTGTGGAGGTATTGTACTACTTAAGTTTCTGTGAACGAACAGAATATGTAGCAGCCACACATTACACCAAGTGTCCCCTTAATATTTTCATTGGAATGCTCTGCAGGAGCTTGTTACCCTGTTCAAAGACAAAATATATAACTTAACAATTTACTCCTAAAAGGTATGCTTGACATCCCCCTCCACTTAACCCTGAATCACAGGAACCACAGTCTAAGGTAAGAGGGCAATTCAGTCCTGGTCCTCAACAAGTCTTAATAGTTCCTTTTTGCAGCAAGCACTGCCAAATGTGGTCAAATACATACCTGGGCGGTGGTTTAGAAGTGCAGTTGGCCGCCAGCAAAGCACTAAGTTGGGATCACTGAACTTTTTTAATTTCTCAAATACTGCAGAAAGAACTCAGGGGACAATAATTAAAAAAAATAAATAAAGAGAGGGAGAGAGGGGGAAGAAATTAAAAAATGTCTGTGGAATAAGCTCCAGGGCCATCTGGGTGAGTCCTATTGAATAGGGTTGGTAGTGAGATGTTGATGCACTCTCACCCATGTACCTTGACGGAGAAAGAACCCAGGGATTTGGCCCTGTTAGATTGTATTTCCAGGAAAGATTTTAAAGCAAGCATTAAACTAGAAATGTCAGGAAATGTAACATCTGGTACAGGACTAGGGAGTATTTTAAAGAAATGGAATGTCAAAATAAATTTCTTAGTATCCCTATCTTACTTAGGCATAAACTACTGAAAATCTCTGTCTTACAAGTTCACACAGCACAAGTTACAGCTCAGTAAATTTATAAGTCTGCTGCTTTTGCTGTCTTTATACACTATCAGTCCAACTCCAGCTGATTCTGGACTGAGATTAGATACAGCCCTGCTTTCCATCTGTGCTGATAAAATGAGAGAAAATGAAATTATTTCTGCAATCTTGTAATTCCATTTCACTTGCTGATTATCGAGAGTTGGCAAGGGCAATGACAAAGGCAAAATCCCCAAGGTCACTCCAGCACACACTGTGCCTTCTTATCCTGAAGGACTTCTCTTGCTCTCTCCTAAATTAGTTCATGTGGGAAAAGAAATATAGGGAAAAAAATTTAAAAGGAGTACAGACATATGCAATGTTCCAAAAGAAAATAACAAGACCATGTCAAATTGCTTTACGTTCCCTTCTGAAAAAACATGCATGTTCAAACAGGCTCTGCAAAAGTATTTGCCTTGCTCAGTCCGAACAATGGGGAAGAAACTCCTGTGTGCAAGGGGAAACATCACTTGTACTTGTATCATAGGCTTCTCTTTCAAATCAGGAGGAATTCTGGGGGGGGTGAAGACCTGGGGGATTTTGTAGGGGATCATACCTGATGCTTACAAGCAAATTTTATCTCCTAATGAGAACTACCATGTGAGGTCTGGATCCACTAGAGTATATGCCCTGTTACATACCTATATGAAAGTTATTGTAATCTTTCTGCAAAGCAGACTGCTTTCCAGGTATCCTAACCTCCATGGAAACTTGATAATCAGGATACTAGGATTCAATTATCCAAACCTCTACTGATACAGACTCCCAACAAACTCCCATCTATTTAAGTCTGTTTCATATTCCATGAGATTTGTTTTCAGTTCTGGTGACAACAAACTTTCTTGTGAAGTCTATCTGGGTCAAGTTTTCAATCTGCTTTTATGAACAAAATTTACTTGGGAACGTTTTGATGTGATGAATGTGAGCTTAAGTATCTGTCAATAAAAGCTAATTCATTCTTCGGTATCAACATGGATTCAGTTTTGCCTGCAAGTCGTACTAAAAGCTGAATCATACTGAATCTTCAAGTTATGCATACAGAAAAACAAAGCAAGTTTGCAGAGATCTGGCACTAAAGTTCTTAAATCTTCAGTGTTTGTGAAGTCAGAGAGGCAAAGCCAGAGCTGGAGTTTTGTAATCTCTCAAGCCAATCAATACAAAAGATAGGCACAGAAGTCATGCACAGATAAATACAAAAGAGAAATGGAGGTACCCAGGACGTCAGCTTTGAAAACCAAAATATATCATACGATGGATTTCTATTGCTTCCTTGGTCACATGTCTTTATTAAAGCAGATGCCTGCAGGGTCAGGAATGTAGTCAATAAATAGGCTGGAAAGCGTGAACTTCTACTGTAACAGCCTGCAGGGTTTGCTGGCCAGCCAGCACCGATGCTGAGTAAGCAAAACGCTGCAGACAACATGTTTTGCTGCCTTGACCCCCAGAATTGTTGTAGCAGCTTTCCCTGCTTGTCAGAGCTCTGCGGTGTTTGCTTGCTCCCAGCCGTGGTGCTGCCGCCCGAGAGGAAGCACACACATTTCCTAACTTGGCCCCCAAAGCAAACTCATACCTGTGGCTTGGCCAGCAGAAGAGGACCGTGAGGGAGATGGACAGTATCTGGAGAAATCATCTCTGCTTGATGTTCTCTGCATGTTGAGATAAAAGGCTTTAATAGGGTAAGGACAATAATAAGGATAATAGGACAGCTCCCTCTATGTGCGGTTGAAGACTATCCCGGAGAAATGCGAAGTGATGCATGTGCAGGCAGATAAATAGCAGCTGCAAACTCTGCAGACACCATCACAGATGGGGGTTAGCAACCTACGGCTGTCTCTTTCAGTTCTGCAAGAAGAAGAAGAAGAAAAAAAAAAAAACCTGTAAATTGGAAGAATCACAGTGAAAAGGAGAGAATAAACATGAAGGATGGAAAGATAATTATAAAAGTATGTTGCACACATTCGCAGCAGTGAAGCTTTCTCATCTGTTAAAAAACACAAAGTAAATGTTCACTTCAGAAAACCACATGGGAAATGCCACGAAGGCTGGTATAACACCGTGTCCTTCCTTTATTTGCAGTAGCATAAATACCTTTTTATCAGACATTCTAATCTTGCTTAGCATTTAATAGGACAGTGTGCTGGGATATCCACTCTGTTATTTATTATTTAATTAATTTGACAGAAGTCCAAAAATACTGAAGGCAAAACAGTGTATCAATATTTACTGTACTGATTCACTGGAATTAAAATACTGTAAAAACATAACTGTGCACAGACACCGTTTGTCTTGGCCGATAAAATATTTTGAAGTTTCATGTTCAAAACACAGGTCTGGAGTAAAATTATCACTGAAAGGTATTGATCAAGCTGTTACGTTCCTAGCTTTGTCTGATACCACAAAACATTTTGAACAACTTCATTAACTATGGGATATTAATGATCAAGGCAAGGTTAGAAAAACAAAGGCTGACATTAATAACTAAATAAATATTGCCATTAATACACTGGAATCTGGAATTTCTATTGGCCAAAGCTGGACATTTCACTAGAAGTATGAAGGGAAATGTGGAAATGCAACACTAATTTTTAATATGGCAGAATCTTACCAAATTGTTTCTGTGCAATCCCTTCTCTTCTCTAAATGAGTAGAAAATATTAGACCTGATGAATGAAAGACCACATGGGGGTCTTTCAAAAGACAAGTGATGGATCCAAATGATAGGGGATTGATCTGCAGGATGCAGAGAATGTAGAGAAACTGTGTTGAGAATATGCATGCTAAATGCTTTTGTTTAACAAACCACTGAAAAACTCCTACTTTAATACAGGTATATGTCAAGAGCACTTCAGTCTGGGTTTCATTCTCAAGCAAGTGTTACTCATTAACTGCATAACAGGAGTTCTACATTGGCAGCCTGTCCCCAAACTTAAGTGCCTCAGTATCAAAAAACCAAAATCAAATGCAGTATAATAATACAATTGAGCATAACTCCATTAAAGGCATGCAGAAGGGATATTCTTTAAAGAAACTGAGATCCACAGAAAAAAGAATGGGTTAGGAGTGACCGTTACAGAAAAGATTCTTGGAAGAAACCAGCAAGAATGATCTTAACTGAAGTTTTTATGTACAGCAGTGTACAGTATGATGTGAGTCCATCCAGTCTCAAACATGTTACTGAACTACAGCTTCAGCTGCACTCCACAGCATTGCACTCTCTCTTCCTTTTCCATGCACTGACTGGCATAAAGTGACATGTACAGTCCCAGTGTTTGGGCAGAGGAGCCTGTGGCATGAGAGGGAAGGTGTCCTTAACCAGGATGGCCAGAGCTCAGTGGGGTTTGCAAGAAAAATCAACATAAGTCAAGGTGGAGGAGGGTCACTGGTGAGTGCTAGAAAAAAAGTCCACAAGCTTGAGAAGCAAATGCACAAAGAAAGGAGTTGACCAGCACACAGAGTATATAATTACTAATCCAGCTTTCTTGGGCAGGCAGGTATCAGGACAACATCTCAGACATTTGTTTTCTTAAAAAAAAAAAAAAAAAAAAAAAAAAAAAGTAAGAAAGAGATATGGTATCTCTAAAAAAGAGATACCAAGGTTTCTGATTGCTCACAGCAGGGGTAAGCCACTAGACATCAGTCCAATGTCTGTGATGTCCTGATTTTGACTGTCAGTCTCTGACTTTGTGGTGAGTGCACTTCAATGTTTTGCTTCGTTCATGTCTGTAAATTTGGGCAGTTAGGCAGAATCTAAATCAGGTCAAGGGAACTACAGTTCCCCACTGCCCTGGCTGCAAACCAGGATCTCCAGACAGGCAGCTGCGGAGAGCAGGGGAGAACGCTTGTTTAGCACATTCCTGAAGGGCACTGACTATCTGCAGCCATTTTCAAGTGGTTCTCCTCAAGTCAACCCAGGAATGTGCTGATGGGCCATGCAGGTAGGGCCAACCTCACAGAGAGGATGCAGGACCTTCAGTACACTGCAGGGAATGTAACGTGACCCTACAGTCCCTTGGAGAGCTGCAGGGAGAAGCATCTGCAATGGGAAGCATTGTAGACCAGTGGTCCCCTGCAAATAATTTGTTATTAGCTCCTAAATTAAGCACACTTAATTGCTTAGCCCCCTTCTACTTTGTGTCAAGAATAAATCTTGTGCAATCATATGAAATAAAAGGAGGTGACAGAGGAAGAGGGCGATGCTGGAGTGTCACCAAGAAGCCAGCATTCACACCAGCTGGGGAGGCTGTGCTTTTAGTCTTCCAGAGCCTCTGGCCTGAGCTGAAGCAAGCAGCATTTCACTCTTTTGCCGGATCACTGAGTCTGAGGGAGGAAATAGGTTGGTTGAGAAACTGCTTTTCACAGAAGAGCCAACATCCTCCAGGATGAAGCACTTAGAAAAACTTTGCATGAATTAGCAAGCAAATGTGAGGCTGGAACAAGTAAAGAGGGACAAAACTTGTCAGTTTGTCATTCATGCAATAATCCTGTCAAATATGAAATTTACTGAATCGGTGAATTTTGGCTTTGTTTTTGGCAGGGGGGAAGGAAGAAGGATATATTACTTTGTTTGTGACGTATTTGTCTTTTTCCAAACTGGAGAAGCAACCCTATTATTTATGATCGTTTTTCATCTTTAGAATGTCATATGGCAATTTCAGGATCCTCTCTCGGTGTCACACTGATGTGCAACATCTGAACATCACAAATGGCTACTGGCTTCACTAATGGGGAGAATATATAAATTCAATGCTTGTTGCATATTCAGAACAACCACCAATGCCAGTTTCAATTCTTCATGAATTAAAAACCTGGCTGGAATACAAATCAAATCATAACCCTATCTTTTGTGAAACAGTCCACATTTTTTGCCATCAATCTCCAAACTCTTCTAGTCCTGAGCCTCTTACAAAAAACTTCATTCCAAAAAGTCCATTACATTCTCATGATCTAGTGTTATGAAAGGATAAAGAACTGCTCAAATTGCCAAAAAAGCTCTGAAAAGACTAGTCCATCTTCCAATGGGAAGGTTTCACCTTCCTTGAGAAGGGAAAACTAAATTCACCCCAATTACATATACACATGTTACTATAAGAAACACTGAAAAACTCATGACAGGTTGGTCTAGGTGCCAGTCATCTTACAACCCTACAAAGAAAATGAATATAGTTAAGGGCGTAAGTTATTGTATTTATGGTGACAGAATGGGGATCCAAATCAAGAACTGGAGCTCTACAGAGCACAAGAAATGGTACCTTGATTGTCACCCAACAAAGTGTCTTTGTTCAAGGGGTAGTGATCTCATTGGCAGGACTCAGAAATGAGTCCAAGTTTTCAGATTTAAAACTGACACAGAAAACCACATAGTTTCTGATCTGTGAAGTCAGACGGAGGAGCTGTTATCTGAAATAGTGCACAGTGTCTGAGTAATCTGCCAGACTTAACACATCCTGCCTCAGGAGTCCAGGTGGGAAACTTTACTATAAGGAACAAAATGAAATATAAAAATACCTGCTAATAGTTCAGCTACTGCATCATCAACACTCCACAAATAAAGCTGTTAAACTACACATATCTCCACTGGTGTAATTGCTATACCAGCTGGAAAAAGTCTGTAAGGATAGGTTTAGGGAAGTAAGACTTCCATCACCTGTCCTAATTAAGGCTAGACCAAAAGGTAGAATGATTTGTCCTCATTAAACAAAGCAAGAAGATAGAGTGGGGGCATTGGCTGTAGAGTTATGGAAGAAATCCTGAACCTCTGCTGGGTGCAGTACACTTACACAAAGACCATCTTACGTAGGAGGAGCAACCGACATCCAGGCAATGATCCGGAATAGATAAGCAAGCAATTCATGGAGAAAGACACATCCCATCTCCCCAGGAAGTCGTCGTTCCAAGATCAGAAGGATCCAAGTTCTCTCCTCTATAGACACTCTAAAGCTTTTCTGGCAGATTCTCCCTCCTGTTGGCCGTGCCAGGTTCAACCACTTATCACAAGCTGGAGGGGGATGTTTCCCCACATTTATATTTGGCACAAGAATTTCAGCTCAAAAAGATGGAGCTGTTACAGAGGTAGTGCTTACGAGAGCAACATCCTCCCAGATGGCCTCATAAAAGAGGGAGAGGGCAAGCTCGTCTCACTGGCTTGAAATTGCCAAGTCGGCAGAGTTAAAGATCAAGTTTTGAAAAGAAAAGGTCACGTTGCATCATATAAGTGCCACCCTCCCTGGGACAATAGACAGCCTTAATCCAGCATCACTCAAATCAACAAGAGTTTTTTCCAGTGACTTGAACAGCAGCAAACTTTGAGGACACCATCTAAAGCCAGGGAAGATAATAGGAATCTTTCCAGTCACTGAGGTGGGCTTAACATCAGTCCCTAAATGACTAAGACATGGATCTAGGCCTGGAGAGAGAATAAATCTTAAACGGAATAAAAGCATGGTGTTTCCAGTACATGAGTTTAATTTTCAGAATTCCTGGGTGTGCAAGCAGTGTTGATTTCTGCAAAGATTTTGGAAGCAATCTACAGAGCCAAGTGGAGCTTTGTCTTGCACAGATGCCTCTTTGCAAAGGTTTATAGACACTGAAGCCAGCTCAAAAACCATCATCAGCCGGCAGCAGAACTTAATACTAAACCACACAGGGTTCCCTGGTGGGACTAATACTAATGGCCTGCTACACACCAGACAGGCAGAAGCTGAGCTCCCGTCAGAGTAAGTGTTGCCCGTGGGAAAGTGGCACATATCTTCTTCTGGGGGCAGTTGAAAAGGCTGGGTAATGCACAACATGAGTGCTGCTTTCCAGCCAGCTGCCATTCGGACAAATCAGGTACCTCTCCTCCTGCATCTGCTCTTGTGAGCATCTGATACTGAGCAACACCTTGTGCTACACAATTGCATAAATCTTTGAAGTTTAGTGACAAGGTTGTGGGAGTTTTTGCCAAAATAATAAAAAATCCCATCCAGACAATGCCTCCTCCCTCTCTCCTTGCTTCCCTTCCCCACTGAAAAGCATGATCCATTGGTATGTGATAAGGGTTCAGCTTCCAGCCAGTTCAAATTGCCAGTTGGAAATCAAATTCAGAGAAATCCAGTGAAAAAATAAGACTCTTCTTTTAACCAGTGCTGGTTAAATACTGGAACATTTTAGCTTGTGCTCACTATGTGTCAGTAGACTTGTAATACACATTCCTCTGGCAGCTTGCTAATATCTGAGTTGAGAAGGGTCTAGGATAAAGTTTGAAAAAAAAAAAAAAAAAATTCGTGGTGGACCCAGATTCACAGAAATGTGTTTTCAGAAGCGAAGCTGCTCTTCCAGACAGGGCTGGATTTCAGTCTTCAGCTGTTTTACAGAGTCTTTGTGGCAAAATTCTTGGTCCATGAAATTCACCCTAATTTTCTCTTGGGTAACAATACCTTGAAATCACAGCCCATACCCTTGTGGCTGACATTTCATCTTGTAGTGGGGTATTTCAAACCACAAGGATACCAATTGCACATCTTACTATGTATTTTCTACTGTCTCTGATGAAAGATTTATAGCTTGATTTTGTGGGGTTTATTCTGGTGAGTTTATTGGGAATATCTTAATAAATAGGGCATTCATTGAAATATCCTATATCAGCCACAAGTTGCTTCAAAACTGAAGAAGCCTGTCATCAAGGGAAGGTTTTTCTCAACTGTACTTTATAAACAGAAGTTACTTCTCGTACATGCATAGGAACCACCCTACACTAAGGCAGATGCAACATGACTAATAGGCTCATCATGACTAATAAATTCACCCCAGTTACAGCACATCAGTCAAATCAAGTATTGCTTTTCACCAGACATGACACATCATGATGTGTAAGGCTGGGAATTTTGAAAGATAATGTTAGTGATAGACTGCACCCTGATGCAACATCTCAAAATGCAATTTTAACTATCTCCAGGTTAACCATGTGGAATTTCTGCTGTGAAGCCTTGGGCCAGGATCTCTGCTGACTCCCCTGAGTAAGCATCAGGTGTTCCTAAGGATATTGATCTGCAGTGTCCATGTCATCTTGTTACACAGGGGATGTTTTTAGAAGGTCGGTCAGACAGGTTGGTTTCCAAGATTATTGGGATTAACGTTTGAGATGGAATCATGCCTTAGGTAAAATGCTTACAAAGATCAAACCTTTGAATAGCTTTTAACTAGGATTAGGAGGTGAATAAAACAGGAAAGAGCAAAAGTAAGCACTCAGCAAGAGGGTCAGTCAGTGTGGCTCTGGAACAGGGAGTTCCTCAGTGGCTGCCCCAGCATGGCAGGCCAGTGAGCACTGAGAACTGAGGGTACCTGCCTGATGTCGTGAGAGATGGGTGTATCTAACTGAAATTTGAAGCAATACTTCACCTACTGCCATAATAAGGGGGATGGAAGAAATAGGGGTTTTTAAAAACAAGAATCAGGGATCTGTTAGTTCTGAAAACAAGAACTAGTAACTTTCTGCCATAGTTATGACCCCATTCTCCCACCTCTCTCACTCCCCACCCCAAAATCTGTCATTTCAGGGAAAGAAATATTACCTTTCCTTTAACCCTCACAGCCCAAGCAGTGGGAATTATGGTCTCATCCTTAAGTTTCAAGCCACAGAGACCTGGAAAAGAGCTGTAGAGTGAAGATCTACAGCTTTATCATGAGACCATTAATGTCACTTAGATGACTTCAAGATTCCCAAGGTTCATTTGAAAACCTCTACTCTCTGCCATTTGTAGATACTAAACCCCAAACCACAGCATTTTGACTGGCACTGGTAGGCAGTCACCGGTTTGCTGCTAATTACAACCTAGAGGGGTCTGTGAAAATCACTCTAGCTTGTGGTATCTATGAAATGTGCAGAGTGAGAAATATGTAGGCTGATGGGAACATTTTCTTCTGACCTTTGCAAATTTAAATGGTGATGTGGTGGTCACACTGATGGTCGATTTGGTTTGGGGGATCCTTTCTTCATTATTTCTCCTGCTCAAGGCCGCAAGGCTAACTGGTGTGGAAGTTAATGGCAAAAAACTCTCCTAAGCTGCAGTTAAGTATGATATAATGAGGACATCAATTAACTTAGGGCAAGCGTTTATGATTAACTGTGAAAATCAGTACCATTCAGCGGTGCATAGCAGCAAAGGGAAGACAGTCTTCCAGACCATTATTTCACTAAAAGCTCATAACCTCACAGCAATTTCTTAAGCGTCCTGACTGAGAAAATATGAATTTTCAGTAGAGCTTTTATTTTGGATGTTACTGCATTTATAATATCAGAAAAGGCCATTACCTTTTCATATAGCTCTCTATAGACGTGACTCTGCCTTCTAAACCTTTATTGAAGCAGAAGAAATATTACATACTGTAGAGACGTTACATACTATTGACTATGACTGCTAGCTGATACTACTACATAGTCTGAAGATAAATATGCACTGTATTCTGATATTTACCAAGAGGAGTAGAAAAATTATCTACTGATTTGTGTATCTATAAACCACCTCATGATCTTAGAAAGGGGGTCAGGGAGAAATCTTGATAGGCAGAAGAGATTTATGTTTCAGCCTAGATAAGAACTTTGCCAGATGACAAGGTAGCAGAAAAGACAATTCTGTTGAGAGCTGTTTTCCTTCAACAGAGACCTTGTAAGCATGAGGCAGAGAAAAATCAGGCTGTTTGTGTGTAGCTCTGATCTGGCCTCACGTGGCCAAGAGGCCAATCCACAAGCGACAGAGGCTGGCAGACCTTCAGTATCCAGCCCAGTCTGTATTCTGGGTAACAATGGGGAAGATAGTGACAAGCTGGAGGGAGTTCAGAGCAGCAAGAGTGTCACAAGGTGAGAGGAATTGAATTATAGGGAGAGATTATAACAAAAATGAAATACTGTTCTAGGCCAGGTCTGTACCTAGAGCAAAGCTTTACACAGAGAGAGTTAGACTGATTTATATTAGGGAAGGTTTGAGCTTTTAATGTCCTTATTCAGTTTGCACAGAATGTTTTGGTCCTCAGATGGTTATATGGAAGTCAAAGGGAATGTTTTGCCTCTTATCAGAACAGGACAGACTATCATCAAGAGAAAGTCGGTTTGGTTGTTGAAGTACAAAAATTTGTAGCCAGTAGCAGAGATTTCCACAGAAATTAAGAGGAAAAAAGATTATGTAAAGTGTCAGTTAAGGTCTCAAACACTGGGATTTATTTAAGGCCTAAAGTTGAGGAATATTGCTTGTCTATCAAAAGGTTCACTGGCCCGAGTGAGAGCTGGTTGTGCTAAAGGCTGACCTCATTTGTGTAATACAGGTGTCAAGCCAGCAGTAGAAACAGAGCTGAATACCTTGATAATGGCAAAACCAAGAAAAGCCACAGCAGAATAGAAGCAAATACCAAAGTGGGAGGGAAAATGAGGTCTACAGCACTCACACATACCGATATTCATAGTTACTCCCTCCAACCCTTAGCAGATTGTTTGTTGTGGAGCTAACAGGTCAATAGACTGTGTATAACAACATCTTATCTCTATAGCCTCTGTAATCTACTGCTGAGCTTCTGATCAAATACTACTCACACTTAGAGTGACTAATAACTATTTCAGAGCTCATTTCTAAAACTGCACAGAACATTTTATAAATGGAAGTGTACCATAACATGCCATTGCAGAAGGTGTCTCAGTTGCTCTGAAAAAGGTCCACCTTGAAGGAAACAAGTGTAGCTCAACATCTAAATAGCCCAGACAAGCAGTAACAGCCAGAAAAATGCATAAAATTCCACTTGCAGCAGCTGCCAAAAAAATAAAATAAATAAAAGCAGACTTATTTCACCCATTAAATCCATCAACCCCTGGGAGATCCATTAACAAACGTACTCTCAACACCCCAAGGGTCCCACTCCCCAGGATGTTATGCACTGTGGTCAGAATTGCCCTACCCAGTGAATGGTAATGTGCAGAGGTGTCTCCTCTTGCTTGTTCTGCAGGAACCGAGTCTCTCTACAATGAATTTTAATTTTTTTTTTCCCTCCCTGTAGTCTGGCCAAACGTCCTGCTCACTGCCTCTTTTCTGCACACTTCATCAGAGGGGGCGATGGCTGCGGCTGTGCCACCCCTCCCTCCGTGCTCACATCCCGACCTCGCAAGCTGGGAGCTCGAGCGCAAGGTGTCAGTCCTGGCGGGGGAGAAGTGCTGGCAGCCTGCTCTGCTCTGCTTGGCTCGCAGGAGAGAAAGGCTCTGCTGGTTTGTAGCCCTTTTACAGGAATCCTAAGGCTACAGCCCCCTGGGAGACGGGAACATTAGAAGTACCTGTGAAATGAATCCCACGCTGTCTGGTGGGACTGGTGTAGAACTTGCTGTGAACATAGTTTTCCACAGTGCTGGGACATTTTAGAGTAGGATAACCCATAATGAGCTGATGCTGACATGCAAGGTGCCAGACACTGTTGCACCCAGGCAAAGTTCCCATCCTTTGCTACTCTGAAGGACAGTGTCATGTGTGACCACTTCAGCTCAATGTAACACCACCACCTACTGAACTTCTTCGAGTCTATGCCAGTGTAGTAGTCTCCAGTGCATGGAGAATACCTTCATTTTTTTGCCCATGATCTCCTGCTGTCATCCAAAAAGGCACTGCAGAACATGGGAAGATGATTATGAGCCTGCCTCTTAATGTTTTTCATTACATTCTGTATAAGAATGGTTGAATCCTGGTTGCTATCATATTTTTACTAGGTATCTAGAAGATATATACATAAATCAAAGCAATGTTTCCCTTGGTACTGGCCCATCAAACCAGCAATTATTTTCTCATTTCATTTTTAACCACTGAACTCCTGTTTTATCTCTAGATAATGATGAATATGGTTCTGACACCAGAGGTCCACATACTCCTGCTATACTCATTCAGCACAGAGCACAAATAAGTTACTTGTTAATATATGAACTGTCATGTAAGAAGCCACAATTATGCATGATTCACCGCTACAAGCTATGTAAATCTGTGGTGTGTATATATGATAACAAATGAGTGTTACTTGATGGGAAAACACAGGTGCCAAGAACCAGGACTCTCTGTACTGCGGATGTCAGATATGGCATCAGTGTTAACACCTCTGCTAACCCTTACCTTCAGGTAGACACATTTCCAAAGGCTTATCAAGCATCCTCTATCACTCCAGTCTGTCAAAGCACTGGCAGCAAGCCAGACCAGATCCCGACCATGCAACACTGTTCAGTGGGAAGGTATGAGAGCAGAGAAAGCACATGCTTCCTTCCATAGACTGAAATGTCACATCCAGGCTCCCTGCTTTCAGTTTTGAATGGTGAAAGTTTGGACCCGTGCATGTTCTTGCCAAAGCAGTTATTAAATGGCAGTGACAAATCATAAAGGTATTGCACTGTTTACGCATGGAGCAGCAGGCTTGTGAGTCCTGTTGGAGACAGCCATCAGCAGGGCACGTAATGAGACATCTCAACAAACATTTTGCCTGATAAAGCTGTTGGTAAAGCTTTGGGTTGCTATTTCACCCATGGAGGTCATCTGCATGTATGTCAGAGAAAGGTACATGGTGGGGAATGATAATTTTTTCTTAACAGTTCTGTTCTCCTCTAAGTAAATATCAGGCCATTAACTTGCTCGGTCCATAATCCTGAAAACATTCATTTCAGTACATGTAAGCATGACTGTGGACGCTGCATGATGCTAGAAAAGCAGGGCTTTGTCACAAGCAGACCTTTGCAAAGGTGCATCATTACAAACATAAAAGCAGAAGGACAACATGGAAAGGTTTTGTCACACACCCTCACCTCCCATTTCAGCTCCCATCTTGACATATGATTTAGTATTATTTGTATAAAACTGGATAATTCATAAAATCTTCCAGCATACACATAAGCCATTATACCTGTTAACATTTTCCTCTCCTCTAGTTTATCTTTAGCAGAAATTATCATTGGACTAACCTTGGCCACTGACTCTGTCTTTGGTTAAGTAAACAAGGGCGGGAAGGAGGGTGTTTGGCTCCCTTTTCCACTTCCATTTCAGCCTGAAGTGCCAAGTCCCCAAGCACATTTTCAGCATCAGCCTTGGGAGAAGTTAACAGGTTAATGCCTTGAGCAACTTCCTTCCCATTTGTGCCCAGTCTGCTTTCTGTCTCACGATGCCAGTGAAAGACTGCATAGGTGAATCTGAATTATGGACAAAGCAAGAATGCAAAATTATACTCTTCATTCCAGAGGAAAAAATAGACAAACCCACAAGTTTCAGGACACATCCTGACTGCTTCAAAGAAAAATTAAAAGTTACAGTGGTGGAGAGCTTCATAACAGCACAATTTTTAACATTTTAGATCCTTGATGAAGCAGCTGTTAAAAAGTGTTTTGTACTATTTGGCTCTGATTTATTCATGTTAGAAATTCTAGTGTAGACCACCCTGTAATCAAGTGCTTGTGAACCCTCTGTGTAACACCTTGAAAATGAGAAAGTTGGTAGGTAACAGAAGCAGTTTCCTTCTTTAGATAAAAATGTAGACGCTTGAAACACAAGCCAGAGCAGTCCAAGGGTCAGAGTGAAAAAACTGCTTTTGCTCACAGGTTTTGAATTCTTCTTCATGCCATTCTGTTAGTTATGGTATTGGATAACATCTTTGGTGTTTTCTTAGCCCCCAGTGGACAGTAACACACAAACCCAAGCTCCACACACAATTGGAATAATCTGTGCGTTTTGGAAACAAAGGGCTCCATTGAGTCACCGTTAACATGTGTAAATAGGAATGGGCAGAGTGCCACCTCGGACAGGGATACATTTTGATATGTGTCCTTGATTCTCACCCGTACAAACTAAAAAAGACCACTTCATCTTTCCAGCTCCTTGCTACAGTGCTTCATGCTGTAAAGACTGGGGGAAAAAAAAAAAGAATAAAAAAAAAAATCACAGATTTCTTTCCTTTGAAAGGAATAAAATGCTTCTAATTTGTATTCCCAGTAGGGAAAGGAACTGGTGGGCAGCACAAGCAAAACACTTATTAGCCTGACGATGCAAACGTACAGCAAGAAACTGGATATAATTATGCCAGGCACATCATGTTCAGTGTAAGGTGCTATTCACAGGGCTTCTTATCTTCTGAAAACTTTAGTTGTCTGAAAATTACTTAGAAGTTAGAGTGTATCCAGGTGATACCCTGACAAGTCTTGTATCTCTCCCAGGTATTTCTGTATTGTCAATCACCATAACATGCAGACACTATAGCATGCCATAACTCAGTTTGATCTTCTTTTTCTCTCTCCCTCTCTCCCTGCATGACCAGGTGTGCAGGGTTCCTGAAGCAGGTTTCCCTCTGACTGTTGCTGGTGCACTTCCTTGGCACTTGATTTACAGATGAAAGATAAGTATATGTGGCCACATTCACACAAAGGAAGAACAGATCTTTTGCTTTCTTTCTGCTGTACATGTTTTGCAGGGCAATCACTTGTCAATCACACTCCATTCCTGTTCATGTCCCTGAGGTGCAGTTTTGATACAGGGAAACATAGTGTACTTTGCTCTGTACCCTGGGGAATAGCATGTGCATCAAGAAACTATCTCTTCATCTCTGTATTCATGGTGCCTCCACTTCCAGTTTCAGAGTTCCTCACAAATTCTTTAAGATGTTTCTCCCTGCAGTACATGCTTAGTTATTAACAGCATCTTAGATTTAAAGGTTTGCAACTAAGACTCAAAAAAAGAATGCAGTTTCAAAGACCTCTAGGTTTCTACACCTCATTATCTAGTTTACTTTTGAAAACACTGAAGATCCAGATCTCAATGACCTGCCCAAGGTCACACTAGGAGTCAGTGGCAGAGCAGAGACCAGAACTGCAGCTGCTGAAAAATTTGGAGGATTGTCAATCCTTCCATAATATTTGCAAAAGATGTCTAACCAAATAGGCTTAGGAACCCTGAATACTCCAGAAACCAGAGCACTGAGGCCCAAGTAAACCCTTCCCAAAGCAGCTTCAGTGGGTCCCTCAAGTGGTTAGCCCACATATGCTGTACATTTGCTCTTCCACAGGATGTCCCTTGAATAACGTCTGGCTGAAGTAGTTTTTTGGGAACACGGCTAACAAGACAGCAGTATCTGGCATGCAGCTCCTACTCATGCCCATAGTGAATGTGCATGGGGAAAGCCCCTGTTCTGCAAGCAGCAAGTGAACACCGAGGTGGCACTTACCTCCTGGAGACAGAAAGAAATACCAGGGAGACCATAGCAATGCACGGTTGTCATTGCAGTGACCTGGTTATGAACAACAAACAGGTCCTCCTAAAGGCAGCACCCCTCAAGCAGGGAAACCTGCTATCCATCCCCCAAAGAAAGCAGTAAGGTTTCAAAACCTGTGGTCCACGGGGATCGTGAAGCCAGCAGCAGAGAGCAGTATGGCATTATCTCCAAAAAGAAACAGTTCAGAGACACAGTTAGCCATTAAGTCAAGTGAGCTAGACAAAACAACACCAAAAGATGTCCAGTGCCCCCCTTTCTGAACTGATGAAGATGTTCTTAATTTTGCTTTTCATGGCAGTGTGGGAGCATGGTAGAAAACTCACTGGGGTTATTGCTTCTTCCTTGCCTGTTTTTCCTCTCAAACCTGGATTAATGTTTTTGTTTGGAAGGCTTGCTAACAAGTTGAGGTTTTCATCTTAGTAGGTCTGCTAATAGTACAGGACGTTCCCCTGGATTTGTGATTTCAATGCAGGGTTTTCTTCAGAGAGTGAGGAATTTTTTTATTAGAACCAGCCAGCCTACAGAACTGAACTGTACCTAAAAATAGAAGGCATTGCTTTTTTTAAGATGTTAAAAATAGAGATGTATAGAAATGGTCATGTATAGGCTGCTTTTACAAGAAGGCAGAGGTGCTCTGAATGGAAACATTTGCTATCTGCCATGTAGCTAAGAAATGTAGCATTTCACAGTGCCATGAGCTGCTGCTTGTGAAGAACAAAGAAGAATATAGTAACCCTGGATGGTCTGAAAATCGAGCTGATACCATGCTGAAATACACATATATTTGAATGAGACATTTATTTTGTGAAGCATAAACAGAATACAGATCTTCAAAGATGGGGAGGTCCGATGGAATGGATGAAGCAGGATCATCCCATGTTGCTATTGAGCTCGTCTAATTCTCTCGCTGGTGGAACCTGCCTCGGCCCTTCCTCTGAGCACTGTGGAAAGTAGGATTCATTCCAGTTTTTCTGAAAAAAAATTACCAAGCCCTCTTTTTTTCCCCTGCAGAATACCTCAGTGTCCACCCACACCACTCAGGCTGAACACTGAGCAGAAAACACATGGCTTAGTGGGGAGAAATGCTCCCAGAGATGCTTTCAAAAGCAGACAAAACTCACACCCATTTAGAAAGATGTATCCTCTACTAAGCCCTGTCTTTTGGGGTGATTTGGCAGGGTAAGGATCATATGAAGACAAATGGCTTTTGTTTATTATCCTGTTCTTACTCCATGTTCCTCAAAGTTAATTCTTGATCATATTAATGTGCCATATTATAGCTGAGATATTCAAAGCTGTTAAAGTGATTTGAATAAGAAATTACCAATAACTAGAATTGGAATTTGGCATCAAGATCTGTTAAAAGGGGAAAAATTCTCAGCCTAAAGGTCTATATGCCATCTGAAATCTGATGCATTCATAATTCTCTTAAGTATTAATAGATTATTCCAAATGCAGAAAAACTCCACCTTTATTTTAAAAAGAAATTTGTCCTAACCACCCCATAAAGACTCTAGGTAGATTTCACATGGCATGGATCAGACAGTAAGAAGCTCACTAATATGCTACCCCAACTCATCTAAATGGATAACTGCTTTTTTTTTTTTTTTTTTTTTTTTTTTCCTGAGCATTATAAATGGTTCACCAAGTTATAAGACACATTAACCATCACCTCCCTAACCTCCCATCACCACATAAATGCCACCCTGGAGAACCAGCTGTGTCTCAAAAATCTCAGGTCAAGTGTTCACAACATTTTACGAGATGCCAGTACCATGTGTGTCAAATTCAGTCCTCGATTACCTCCAGTTTAGAGACACTCATATTTCCATCAAAGGATCTGATACTCCTTGATTTAATGGCTTGGGCAGTTAAGTTTTTATTGCTGTATAGATGTCCTTTCAGGCACCGTTATGTGAAGCAGCTACAGCTCAGTTCAATCCTCTCTAATACCAGGAAAAGAAAGTGGCCAGCAGCCGCTTAATGTCAGTGGTCTTGTGGAGCTCAGCATGCTGCTTGACCTCCTGGTCCATCAGGACTAAAAAGCAGAATAAGAGCTCCCTTCCAAGAGAGAGCAGAAAAGGAGCTTAAAAAACCACGATGGGATTCAGAGAACAGGGTATTCCTTCTGTCTGGTTTGATTCTCTTTCCCTTGCAAGAATATTCCCTGTGGAGATGAAAGAAGGATAGATGCACAAACAAAAAAATGGACCTGGATTGAAGATATACTCAACAAATATAACAGTTTTCCATATGTTCACCAATTATGCAGAGGAAAGACTTTGACTAGGACCTCTGAGGTGTAAGTTAGTACAGGTCTCAGGACCTAGATCGAACACGTGGATGGATTCACTCAAACAGGATGTCCCATCCTTTGGGTTCCCACTCCCTTAACTAATTGTAAGTTGTTTTAATAGCCATGCTAAAATGCACGTCTGAACAAGTTCTGGTGATGTCCATGCTACGTGGAGCTAGGATCTTCCTGCTATTTAAAGTGAAATGTAAAACTCTTGTTGATTTCCAGTAAAAATACATTTGTGAAGAAAAGTGTGTATTCCCATCATGGGCAGTGGCTCCAAACTGAATACTTCCCTCATAACTCTAAAACTACAAGCCAAAGGGCTTTACGGCCACTGAATTAACAGCAGCTCCCGAGTAGATAGAGAATGAAGTGCTATAAGAAAAAGCATGGGGAGATGGGAACCCTGTGATTGAGTCCTCTGATACAAAGGGTTTGCCCCTGAAAACTTAGAAGCCAAACAAGTAGATTCCCCCTGTCCCCTAAACAGCACCACATGCATAATTGATTGTAAGCAAGTCATTCATGACAAACTCAAAGCTGCTTCATGCACACAACCACGTTAGAGGAGTTGCAGGCCATGGAAAGACCAGAGCTGATTTAGGCATCAATTATGGATGAGAAACTTCAGTATAAATAAACTTGCTGTTTCACCACTGTACACTGAAAACTCTAAATAAAGTAACTGATTTTTCAGAGGCAGAATTCTTGCAGCTTGTCTCAAGGACATATTTTCTGTTTGAGTACATGCACACACACATGCGACCATGAACACACAGTGAAACCCTCAAACCTCAACCAAACAGAAACCATAGCTTAACCTATTGATAGACTTTTCTTTCTTGAACAATCCAAGAAAGCAGTTTATCTGGGTTCCCTCTGTAGCCACCTGCCATATTTGCAACTCTGGACGTTCAGCTTAATCCCACCATCTCTTCAGGAATTTTCATGAAGGGCAAAACTGAAATTCTCTCTTGAATGTAACTATTCCACTTATTTGTTCAACTTCAGGGCATATCCACACACTCACAGACACACACATGTGTATATAAATATATAGCTGTGAAAGTGACCTATTTTCCAGCTGCAAAATACTGTTGCTATCAGAGGTTTTTGCCAGCTAGGAAAGGATATGAACCAAAGAGGTGAAGAGCAAACTGCAGTATCTGCATGACTTAGAGGCTCGGCATGCCAGGTTCACAGGTGTTCAAACTACCCAGGAACCATTTGGCCCACTATTATGGAAAACATGATTTTAGAAATTTAAATCAGCCAGCATGAAAAGGTGTTTAACCAACTAATTACTGCAGGACAAAGCAGAAAGTCAAGGTTTTCTTTACATTTCTTTTTACTGTTTTTGTTATTTTTCACCCCCCACGGCACCTGCAATACTGCTTGCCTGACATCCTTGAGAACTGCTGGCAGCGGAGGAATTTATTAGCTAGAAAATTCCCGAAGTATCTGTAGGAAATATTATTCACAGTTGTAACATTTCAGACAGAAA
Source organism: Athene noctua (assembly GCF_965140245.1). Taxonomy (NCBI): domain Eukaryota; kingdom Metazoa; phylum Chordata; class Aves; order Strigiformes; family Strigidae; genus Athene; species Athene noctua. The sequence goes on along the minus strand of NC_134051.1, from coordinate 9,926,973 downwards.
AGAACTTACAGGAGTGAAAAGGACTAAAAATCAGGTTCTGAGTCTGAACTGACTCTCCAAACAGAGAGACCAGGTACATAGCACGAGACAATACATTTTAGTGTGCAGCTTTGCCCAGATAGTCACAGTCCAGTGTCACTGGGGAAGGAGGGCAGGAGAAAGGGGCAGGGGATCTTGTTCCTTTCCAGTGTCCTTCCTGAAAACTGTGGATCAAGTTGGTGGAGTAGAAGCATCTGCCCAAAGCGTGATTTCTACCATATTTCTGTGCTGGTCTGGATTTAGGGGGAGAGCAGAATTATTCTTCATCAAACTGAAGCCCACAGAGTATCGGCCCTCTACAGGGTCACACCTGTAACTGGGTGACCAGGGACCATGAAAGTACCAAGCAGCGTTTCTTCCCTAAACACAGGGGACCTGTCTGACCTGCCTGGGAGGTACCAGGAGGTACGTCCTGCGCACTCTGTCTTTCTCGCCACTTCTCAGCAGCTAAAAATAAGGCAAGTAGCTCTCCTGAGCTAGAAGTCACAGCCACAAAGCAAAAGTGCACTCAGCTACCTCTTTCTGCCCTTACAAGTCTATTATTACCAAGCAGAGCGAGAAATATTATCGTAAATATATTTCTGAATATGCAATATGAATTATGAATATGCAAAAAATTATCTTTTCTCTCTCTGTTCCTTCAGTACCAACTCACTGCTAAATATACACCCAGATGTATAGGATGAAAGCGTATAACATTGCCTCACTGACTGAACTCAAAATCCGGTTTCTAAAGGAATTTAGTACCTGACTGCCAAAGAAATTTAGGTATCTGAAGATGCAGTTAAGAATATTCCCAAATATTCAGACATCATCAAGTCCTATAATCTGTTGTTTTAAAAAGACTTCAGGCTCCTGAATCACCTTTGAGAACTGCAATTCTCTTTCTGCTTTACTTAGACATGGTAAATTATGGCCATATATATATTTTTGCCCACATTTCCTACTGCAGAAACCAAATTATTTTCTTTCCTCTAAATATATATTTATAAATACACATGCACACACTGTAGTTCTGCACTAATTGGTATTTGCAATGTAAGCACTGGCCTTTCCTTCCTTTTCGTCAATGAAAGTAAACATGATCAAAGCCTGCCAGTATTTAATGATGAAAATGTACCGTGTCTCTACCAGTCTTAATGTCATTGGAATGAACTTGAAGATAGGTTTACAACAAAAATAATTTTAAAAAGATTTCATAACAAATTCAGGGGAAAATATATATTTAGCTTTTCTTTCCTTATTTTGTCTAACGGAAAAAAAGAATAAACAAAGATGTTTTAAAATGACCTAGTGAGGGGCAAATAAATGCGTAGAGATTTTATCCAGCACTTCTAAGGATCTTGGAAGTGCTACAACTACACTGTAGTTTCTTTGTTACAGCTCTGTATACATTTATACAAAAGAAAGATGAAAGAGGGGAGAGAGTGGTTGATATGGGTTGTGAGAAGTTGGTGGAATTAGATGGCAAGGGGTCAGGTTACAGACAATGTAAGCTAAAATGCATCAAAGGATATGAAGCAAAGGACTAGATCAAAGTCTAAGAAGCCAAGTACAAGAATAAAAGAGTGATAATTGTAGGCAGCGAGAGAAAGCACTGGAATAGAAATGTGATAATGGTATGACCTCATGACTCAGTCTTCTTTTTTTCTCCAAGTCAGCAGTTTCCTCACACGGGGCGCACGGGCTGAAGAGGGAAAGAGTGTATGTGGCAGGAGGGAGCAGTGCGGGGAGAAGGGAGAGGAATTCTGGGGTTGATAACCTTCTTGGGCTTTAGGGAAAAATTCACTTTGTTTATCGCAATGTGCTCCATTCATAAGTTCTCCATAAGATCACAGGGCTGTCCTCATAGGCACTAGTGTGAAACAGGGAGCATAAAGCTGAAGACGGGTGCCTGGGAGGCTGAAAAGCCAAAGGTCAGATCCTGCTCTCTTGCAGCCCAGCAGAACATAGCAGACACCAGTGGGAGTGGGTCTGGTTTAAAGTTACAATTGGGCCCTATTTTAGAGAAATTATTGGGCACTGATGTCTCTCTGTTCCGTGGTTGAGACATCACAGCTGAGAAAGCTGTTGTCATCCAGAGAGCTCCTAAATTATACTCATCTTCAACAGTAGATTTGTTCTAAGGAAGACATTTACATTAGATATTAACTTTGATAGGAACTAAATGCATTTTATTGCCAAGAAGGAACTTTCCTTTAAATCTAACAAGGTCTCAGTCCTCACTGTTGTACAGCATGGAGTGCAAGTCTCTGTATACCCAAGCTAGTTGAGCAGACCAGGGGATCTCTCACCCTGGCTTGCTGGACAGATGATGTAGAGTCTTCTCGACTCTCACCATGCCCCAGTAGGAATCAATGGCATCATTTCAGCTGACTGCATTAAGACTAGGATTTATTCCATGATCCCTGAAAATATGCATTTCCCCATTCACATAGGTTTTAGTTTGAGACCGGGTAATGGCCATCATCATCAATCACAACCGGCCCATACTGACATACTTTCTGGTGTTTTTGAAGGCTGAAGCCAAGGCTGCACAGGGTAAAAGCTCCTCTTGTGAACATGTTGCTGCACTTTGTTCCATGCTTGATCTATGGGAGTGGGTAACAAATGAGGACAGTCATCACAGGCAAGTCTCCTTCCACTGACCACAGGGTTGAATTGGTGCCAAGACCCTACCCTGCTCCAGTGGCTTTGGAAAAAGCAAACAGTTGATGCCAGAGAATAGCAGCGTCTCTGTTGCCTCCTTCAGCAATGCAGACACCTATTTCTGTTTTATCTGGAAGGCACTGTCTTGCCTCCTTCCAGCCCTTTTGATTGCAGGCTGCCTTCCCTTGTCCAGTGAAGCCTCAAGACATCTGTCTTCTCTTAAGTGAGTGAACAAATAGAAGTAAACTGCTTATTGGTCTCTCAGATCTCCATCTGTTGCTTGAGATCTGTGCACCATTTATCTCTTCAGGTCCTTCCTTTCAATGCAGCCTACTCAATCATTTGGCAGTGTATTTGTTTATTTTTCTGAGTTACTTGTTGTGCTCAATCTCAGGACAATGTTATGGGACAGAGGAATCTCTCACAGGGTTCTGGATTAGTGGATTTTGAAGAGGCAAAAAATCTTCAGGAAACTCAGTCTTTCCTTGCTGGGCCACAGGTTCATGTTCAAGTCTTTCTTCCTTGAAAAAATAACTTACTGAGACATAAAAGAGTCAAATAAGCAGACAGCTCCTTCTCTGCCTCACTGAATCTGTTGAACTGTCCTTTACTTTATACCTGAGTGAAACAGCTTAGGAGACCTTCCAGACCAAGATCTATACCTTCTCCATGTTTGAGTCAAAAATCTGTAGCTGCCCTGGGTTGGATTCTTGAGAGACACTGAAGGCAATTAGCATGTTGACTGACTTGAATCAGAAATATCATTGATTTCCAAAGAAATTTTATTGCTCTGTGTATTTCAGTTCTTGAATTTTCAGCTTACATAGAATACAAAACCTGTTCACATCTGTGAAATGTAGCTCTTGAACTCAGACGCCGATCAATATTTCCAGTGTTTAGAGGTTGGTATGCATTGTCCCCAGAAGCTGGACTGGCAGAGTTACTGGAGGAAAAACTCAGGTGTTTTGAGGACACAGGAGGGTGTGGGAGAACAGATAGGAGTGTGATGGTTTCAGGTTCAATGTGTGTCACAAAACACGTGAGATATTTTACAGGAGAGTGGAAATTCTCAGTGTTGCATTTTTTCTGGCTCCCTACAGGCTTTGGCATTCAGGTCAAGAGGTGATGTTCCTGAAGAGCAGGTCATATTTGGAGCCTGGTTTTGCCATCATCTGACCCCAGCACACCTGTGGGGGAATAGCAGCAGGTTTTTAGTCAGAACTCCAGAGGGCCAGAGCTGCTGACTAGCAGTCATGGCTGAAAGCCAAGCTCCCTTGCAGATACGCTGATGCTGACATGGACCAGAGGTAGCTGTGAAGTGTGGCATGCTATGTGTTGTTCTCTGCCCTCACTAAACCCTTCTGCCCTATGCTGATAAAACAGCTCAGGAAACATTGCCAGGGCCGATCATGGTTCAGTTGTGTCAGGCCTGGTACAACTAATGTGAGTCACGGAAGATAAAGAGAGTAAACATGTGGGAACTTTTGCCTTAAAACTTGCTTAATCCCATCAACTGTTCAGAATTTAATCCAGAAAAGCTTCAGTTGCAAGGTCTAAAATGTCTTCTAAAGCTTGAAAGCGACATTGGTCATTGCTCTACGCACTCCTGGGTAGCCACATTGACATTACCAAGACCCAGATCCACCAAAGATTCATCCTGTTGTGCACTGAGCCACCACTGATCCCCCTCCAAAGCCTTGGGACCATGCAAGAGTCTGGAGGAAGCCACATGGAGGGTAGAAGGAAGTGTGGCCTGCACAGTGATATGGAAATTGGCTTGCATATCAATAGAGAACTAGCCAGCAGGAAGAACAGAGTAAACCCATTGACAGTATTTTTGGTTTAGGTGCATTTGTGCTCTGAATTCTGATCTTTATGGGTGTATTGGAAACACAGAACTTTGTTCCAAATGGTCTTCATAAATCATTATCTTGATAATAGGTACATGCCAATTCCCAGACATGAAGGGTGTGGATGGACTAAGGAATAGTGGTTCAGGAGTATTTAAAGAAATCTGAAGGTATGCATGAGAAGCTTGTCTGAAATGTTGCATTTTATTAGGCAACTAGTTGTTTTTAGACACCTGTAGAGGCCCTGCACCCAAAATTGATGTCATACAGTGTCTTGTGGTTGTCTACCCCGGAAATGTGGGTAAAAGAAACTTCCCTAAAACCAGTTCTTGTTTTTCTTTTCCATTTCCATTCTTTTTAGGGTTCTGCAAAACATGTGACTCACATCTTGATGAAACAGCAAATTCAGACAGGAATTTTCCAGAGTGCTGCTAATTTCAGTGTCACTTGGCTTGGATTTGACCATATCAATTACATTTCAAAACATCAGTAGTTATCGATTCCTGACCCTAGGAGACAATACAGGAGCACAGGATGACCCAGCAGCCACTGTGCAGCTGCCACCCTACATGTGACCAGAGGTCATAACACACAAAGACATTGACACTCGTTGTTACTCAAAAAGACAAAGCAAGCAAGGCTTGCAGCTATAAGACTGGGGTCAAAAGGACAAGAAAGCCTTATGGTCTTTCACATAAGAGCTGTGGGCTTTCTGAAGAAACGGAAGGTGGAGATTCCTCTGACCTAAACCAGCCTGGCCAGTTTCCTCAACCAGGAAGCCCCCATATTTTGTTGCACCCCATTTAACATGAACCTGGAAATTTTTTACTCCTTTTTGCTCAGTTATTTTCCCATTGACAGGTTTGGCCTTGTACAAGAAACCACAAGAGACATCTTAAATGTTTCTTACTCAAGGATACAAAGGGAGGAGGGCAGTCAGTAATGGGTGTTGGGAGCGTGAAGCATTTGTAAGATCTTCCAAAGGCACCAAAGAGGAAAAATGCCTTATACATAAATCACATCAAATGTTGTCTCTTTAAACGATAATTATAAAAGAGTTCTATTTTGCTCCTTGTAGGTTCATTAAAAAAGAGTGCCTAAACTCATGAGGTAGTTTGGCCAAAGTCTTCAATGAAATCTCTATTGCAAGAGAATCATCAGGTAGTTATGATCAGTTCAGGAAGTCAGATAAGACACTGATAGGGAAAGTTTCCTTGCCTGAAGTGGAACTGAAGGGACAAACATCTCCTTAAATTCCTGTTTGTCAAAGTTGATTTCTTTTTTCTGTAAAATTTCAGCAATTTAAGTAGTTTTATGATTTGATATTCTTTCAGTTTCCTTCTTCGTTTGGATTATTTAACTTCAGTTAGAAAGCAGAACCATGTTTACCTGGCTTTGGGATTAGTGTCCTCTCAGCACCAAGCATCTTAAGGTCACAGCTGCATCTGGTCAGTCCCACACAGATTTTGGGCAGCCCAGCAATAATTATTTTATCTAGCAAGGCCCCTGATCCTCAAAATTTTCTAACTTCTCTTAAAAGAAAACATTCCATTCAAATGAGAAAAAGTAACAAAAATGGCCATCTCCCCTGAGATGCCGTCGGGTTAGAGACAATTCAGGATGATGGGGAAAGTTGATAATAAAGTCAGAGGAGACTCGGATGTTTTGTGGATGTTCTAACCCCACTGACCTCTCTGTTAAAGGACTTTACTGCTTCCTTTAAAAACACTAACATTTTTAGAAATTCTTATGATTATATAATTGTTTTAGTCCAGAAAAAAGATCTTCAACCTACAGATAGTTCAGATTTTCAAATGCAAGAAGAAAGCATTGTTAGAAGATAAATTGGGATCTTCTATGACCCCAAATAACATGTGAATGGAGTGCAAACCCATGGACATGTAACTTCTGCTCTTTCATGAAGAATTCACAGCTGTTAATGAAGCCCATGATTTTTAAGGGGATCTACCAGTTTCTGAGCATAATATTCTAGAAACTGCATGCTCTGAAGATTTTCTAGAACATGTTACATAAGCTGGTTGAAGCTTTTCCCAGTTCTCCTGTTGCTTTAAGAGCCTTATCCAGCATGCCTTTCTGTGTGGTTGCTGGTATGTTAAAGAAAATACACAAATGAAAATTGTGATGGGACCCCCGCCTATTTGGAAAGGAAATGTCCCTTTCTCTTGTCTACACGTAAGTGTCTGCAGTCTGTGTTCCCAAGGAGCAAAACTATTTTTTGGGTTGATCCATCTGTACAAGTCAGCTGAATCCGCAGTGACTAAAGGTACCCAAACACATCCTAAACTCTCTGAAATTACTGGCTTGATTCAAGTAGAAAGAAAAATAGTAGTAAAGACATCATAGAGTGAATCCTTAATCCTTAACCTCTCCTCACCTACTACCAGAAGTCCTCTTTAGGGAGGACTGCCTAGCCCTGATGTATTTTCTGCCTGTAAGGAGAAGACACTGAATCACGGAGAGCAGTGAGCTGCTCGTGGGCCAAGCCAAGGAGGGCACCTGCTGTGGAGAAGTCCTCAGACCCTCTGTAATGGGGCTGACAGTCTGTGAGTGGATGAAGCAAAAATGCTTCCTGGGAAATCTTTGGAGGAGGGATGTGAGAAAACTCCTAACAGCCTCAGACATCCACTGGCAACACTTTGGGGGGCTGTGACCCAGAGACTTATAACTCTTATTTTTGCACATTCTTCCCTTCTGATGGAACTGTTGCCATGACACATACCATGTCTTAGAGACACCTTCCCCACCAGCAGCTGTTTCGTCACACACCCCATAAAGCTTTTCAGATACTGCTCTTGTTTTAGGGTCTTCTCTGTTCCCACTCACTCCCCCTTACATCTGAGTATCCCCTTCACATCTGAGCATCCCCTTCAGCTAGGAAACTCCCTCACAGTGAGGAGACCCCCACTGGGAAACAGAAATCACAAATATTGCTGATTGATTCAAGCTATTCTTCACCTCCTCCTCCTTTCTCCCTTTATCGTTCAGTTTCAGAGAGATTCATTCCCTTGCAAGCTTGTTTGCTTTCATAGGCCAAGAATGAATCTCTCACACTCAGGTTGCATTAATGGCTCATCCCTGTGATACTAAATTTTAGACCCGAGCTTAGTCCAAGGTCACTATTTCTACCATTTTGCAAAACGGTAGAAAGCACAAATTCCATAATGGCTTGTGACAATGAGTTAAGTTCAATATAGCTGGCAGCTTCTCTTAGGCAGATCTGCAGCAGAAGTGACCTCATTGACTGAATGAATCACTTGTCCCCCAGGGGCAGGAATGTTTCTTCCAGGACAGGATTGAAGCTGCTTTCTTACAAAAGCACTATCAGTCCCAAGCAGGGAGTTGGAAGCTGCCTGAGCCACACACCTGTCTTGTAGATAGTTCCTAGGCCTGTCAGGCATTTACCATTCAAAAAATATACATTCTTCATCAACTTGAGCTGAACTTTGGAAAAGGATGTAGAGGAGAGAAAGGAGAGGAAAGGAGGAGGGGTGAGACTCAAGGGGTTCAAGTGGAAGTTTTTGTTCAACCCTTGAAGGAAATAAATATCCAAACCTGCCCATTTTGGATCTAGTGCATTTGCTAAATGTGCCAAGGTTAAAACTGTTACCCCGTACCAGTTTTCCAATGACTGGTTTCAAAAATAATAATTGGTTTCTTGTTAACAGGATTATCCCAGCATCTTCAAGTGGAATGGGTAAGAAGTACACTGGAGGGAGAAAAATGTGAAATGAACCAGTCTGGTCCCGAAAAGCAAGTAGCTTCCATCCTGCCCCAAACTGTTCTATAGGTGCCACAGAGGAGAACCTGATCCCACCAGGTTTGTAATGGGGCACATGCCCTCATCGTCCCAAAAGTATTTGCCCACAATGTCAGGACAGGAGTAATCAGGGAGTGAGTTGGACACTTAGACCTGACAGCAAAGCAAACGCGCATGCAAGCCTAGTATATTCAGACTTTTAATGGTCAAGGTTACTCTCCAAACTGGGTTTGTGACACGCCCCCCTGAACTGGCACTGGACACGTGGTGGGGCCCTTGGTCTGTGTTGATCAGCAGAATTTCACTGGGGCTAGAGGGGTATGTGAGAAGTGTGGAAAGATGAGAGCTCGGGAGAGCTTGATACATCCCAGCACTTCAACATGTTTTCACCCTTGATTATGTTGAATAAAGGCATAAATAGGAGTCACCTACTCCTGTGGCTATGGCTAAGAGATGCTGCATCCAAGACTTAAATATTTTTGCATGCCTGATCCATACCTCCCGTGTGCTAAGAAGCCTTTAAGCTCTTTTTGGCTGATGAGACATGAGCAGGTGGTCCAATTGTGAACAAAATGTCAGAATCCTTTCCCAGCTACAAAACCCCACTTAGAGAGACAGTCAAGCTATGCTGATAAACGTCAACTAGCCCCAGGCACCACCAACCCCCAAATCTCTGCTTTCAGTGCTAACATTAACTCTAATTATGTTCATCCTAAATCTGCTTCCAGTCTGTTTTCATTACCTTCATTCACGTTACTTTACTATCGCTTGTCCCTGCTTGCTGGCCTGACCTATGATCAGATCTATTAGCAGATCTGAAGCAGTGTATTGATATTCATCAGCTTGCATGTGGCACTTCTGCTTTCTTTGACCAACAATGTAGCCCGTAGATTTAAGATGCAAATTTCTTATACTGGAAAACAACTTCATAACTGTTTTCAGAGTATTACCAAAAGCCTGTTCCTCTTTCACTGAGGTCAGCAATCAGAATAAACATAAACCCTGCTGTGTCATTAGTGGGAAGCTGTCCTTTACACTACACAAACAAATAGCATGCATATTCGATGAGGCATGTAAATAAGGTACCTTTGTTGGATTTCCAGAAGCTCTGGTGGCTTAGAAGTCTACATAAAAGCAAGTTTGTTTTTACGAAGATGCTCACTCTCCAGCTAACTGATCTTTCTAACACCTAGAGAGAACAGTGATGTAAACATACTTGGGAGATGTCAACTCTGTCTTCTGCAGCATTGTCACATACAAAGAGGTAGGATAGCAAAGGCCTTTTCTGATTTCCCTGTTTCAGTTGTATGCTGGATGATAGTGCTGTCTGCAGGTTACATCAGGAAACATTGCATCCCAAGAGCTTGGATTTTCAGATGCACTGAGCATCCAAGGCTTCCACTGCTCACAGTGGGACATGTAGGTGCTCTGTGTTTCTGAAAATAACGTTTACAGTTTAGATCAACATTTTATATCTGTGTGAACAAAAACTTTGAAGATTACCTCAGTGTTTCTGGAAGGGGTCTAGGTATTTACATCTTCCCTTGTGCCTACTGAGTGTTGCAGACTCAGCTCTGAAAGAAGACAAAAGGCCAGTGTCATCCCAGTGTGGCTGCCAAAAGGGCATATCTAGATCAGAGAAATATACTCCTCTCTTCAGAGAGTTGTAAGATTCTGCAAATGACTGTAATAAGTTGTGAGACCTTGAATGGAAGGTGCTACTGAACAGTAGATTATTACCTCTGGGTGGATTTTATAGGCATTTCTACCGTACTCATGAAATAGATAAGGAAAATTATATTTTGAATACATTCTCAAATGTATGTCTCATTTCTGTGTGTTCTCACCCAGTTGGCAAATAAGACAGATTTTTAAAGGATACTTAATGATGTGTTACTATCCCAACATAATACACAAATTCATTCACTGAATTTATATGTAGAGTATCTACTGATAAACAATCATTCTTAAGCATTTTCACATTTAATAAATGCATTTCTAGTATTTACCGTTCACTCTCATCCTTTTAGTTATTTGGTCCCTATTCAAGCCATTCAGTAAGACCAAAGATTAGCCCCTTCACAGGGGTTTCTTTTCTTCCATTTCTCAACTTTGATACTGTCTAACTAAGATATTACCATAACCTTTCAGAAGAAAGTCTACTACCTGTGGTACTGGGCAATAAGATGGGCTTTCACCATTCTTTGCTTTATAAAATCAGTAGAAGGATTACCAACACCGTTGGAAAAAGCATATTTCAATTGACAAAGCAGAGGAAAGTTCCTTAAAAACTAGAGAAGACTCATTAACTTCCTTTCTTTGCATGAGAACAGAAATTAAATCAAGGCCATCCTTGACCTGTGCAAATGAAAGAAAAGGAAAGAGAGTTGCACTCCAGGTTCCTTGCAGAACAGTAATTCCTAAAATTTCTAGCAAGAAACTGAACAATTGCAAAACTGCCTTTTGAACATGATGTAGTAAGATGTTCCTCATATGAAGTGTGTCTTTCCTTGAACACAGGCAACTTTACAACCAAGGACATGCAACTAACTCCTCCATGTGAGGAGCAGTTATTTGGAGAGGTGCATAATATAAACACTGGATATGATTCAAATGACCTATTAGCATGCCAAGGTTTCTTCTTTAGTGTTTGAACCCTCTACAGAGATTAATAACCTTTGGATGCTTTAGCAGCAGGCCAAATAACTACTGTATTTTAACTCTATTTATGTGTATTTTATTATTAATTGTATGTATTGCCTATACATATAAATTATGGGGCTTGGGTTTTGGGGTTTTTTTAAACTTTTCTGTAGAAATAGGAACATGTCCTTCATTAATGCTAAGTCAAGTCAATGCTTGTTGGGATAAGGGAGGCAACCATTTAGGAGAAAGAAGTATTTTAAATTCCTACCTTCCTCAGTCACTTTCTGAGCTTCACACAAGCATTCTCCTCCTGCTGTTTTACTGTTTCACACTTGAGCAAGAAGTGAATGCCAGAAATGTGTCTCAGAGCCAACCCTGAATGGCTGCACATTGCCACTGGTGTGTGGAGTCCCCCATTCTGTAAAGCTTAGCACTTTTCTGAGTTGGACCCTCAGAAAGTCAGTAAAGAGGAGTGTCATTTGGGGTTACTTTTTTGAGAGGATTTAATGCCTTAATCAACTTACTTGCTTGGAGAAAAATTAGCAGATGCCGTTGTGCTTCAAGTGTCCTTCAAAACACCAGTAAAAATTCTTTATGTTCACTAAGATCAGATACATATGTGAAGGTCCCTATTCAACCTGTGTTTGCAGTTTGCATATTTCTGTGTAAATGTGTGTCTTACAATTAGCTTGAGGATGTGCTTACAGTTGCTTTTACAAGTCCTCATTCTTGACAGTTTTACGGATGTTTGCACTAAGTAGCTTTTAGTGGCATACTGGTGAAACTAGGCACCTTGTTTTCCTTTCTTAAAGGCCCTTGGTTCTAATACCTACAAAGACTAATCCATTTGCCTCAGCTAATCCAGTCTAAAAGTACTCCAGTGCACTTGAAAGGATGTCCTGTGAGCAAAACATCTCACCTTGAGAATGGGGAAAAACTTGTTTTGGAGGTTGCTTCCCTCTGAAGCAGCAACTCCAATTGGCTAATCTATTTAACAAAATTAATTAGAGGGCCATGGATTGAGTTTCATGGCAGACTAAAGCCCAGCTTTCTCAAAGAAAGGAATTCATTGTTGAACCTTTGATGGTCTAAAGGAGGAGAGGTGCATTCATATGTTTTGGGTAACTCCCTCATCATTACTAAGATAAAATAAAAAGGCTTTAAGGTTTCTTTCACCAATCACCCCACAAGTTGGCAATTATATAGGATTACTAGTATCCCATAGACCTGAGCTACCAACAGCTATTTTACTCACTTGTGTAATGCATTTTATAGTAATAACAAAAGAGCCCTTCAGGCTATTTTGTGGTCCATACAGATTTTGAAGGAGGGAGAGCTCTTATTTTTGTTTGTGTTTTGAGTGGGGGCGATGAGCAAAAGGGCATTTGTTCTGCCAAGAGATTAGTGTGAAAGAATGAAATGAAATGTTTCGGTCTTGTTCAGTTCTAGTCTAATCAAGCCTACTCTCAAATTAATGAGCTCTTACCGGGGGGAACATCTCTCGATGCTGGAAGGCAGCAGTAAAGCTATGCACTTCTATTTCGAAAAAATGTAAAGCAATATCCTTTTTGGCTTCAGATAAAACAGTGAAAGAAGCATTTTTCATCTTTTAAGGTTTGATTTAATGCTACACTGACTCACAGGGTTTGTGTTTATTGGAGGCATTTTTCTAGAGAGCTGAACAAATTGCCAATAATTTGAGGGTTAGTATTCTGGTCTATTTTGGCTCATGGTGAATGAAAAGTGTAGGACAAGGAAGTCTAGCAAGGGAAAATAAATTCCAGTTATTCTGTGAAAAGGACTTCCTAAACCTTCTTCAGATCATACCAATCCTTCTTAAGTACTGTCTTCTAATAGCCCTTCTTTGTTCTTTTCTGAAGTTGTTCTGTGCTGCTCTTGCTAGCTACTAGCTACTACTAGCTCTGGAGTGATGGTTCTTCCATGAAGGGAAAAAAACTTTCCTTGAAATGTATCATGCATCACTGGCTCACAAGACCACAGTCTGACGGGCACCTCCTGTGCTGGGATAAAGCACAGGCACGGGTTTGTAGTGGCTGAGAGCTGTAGATGCTGGTGTTGTGGAATAATACTGCACGGGAGAGTCCTCTGTATGCCAACAGATTTAGGTCACCTTGAGCTATTCCACACTGCTTGGAGCAAAATCCATACTTTTTCTACAATAGCACCCACACACAGTTTTATTCTACCAAAAGCTAAGGCTGGCACAGTAGGAAATGCCCATTGAAGTCTCATGTGCAATTGTCATTTGCCCTTTTGTGTGCCATTATAGAGCTTTTATGAATTATCTCAATTCAAGCTAGTTTTCTCTCTTTATTTGGCACAAAGAGTGTCTGGGGTTCACTGAAACCATATGTGGTTTGTATTCTCTTGTAACCTTGCAATTTCAACAGTGTTTTCAGTCTTATCTACTGTTCTCTATATCCAAGCATTGTACTGAACCAAGGTGTGTTCATATATTCTTTGAGTTTCCAATTATATTGTTACTCTAGTTTGAGAATATTCCACAAGCATCAGTTAATCTTTACAACACCCCTGTGAGATAAGGCCAAAAAGGATTAAGCCCAAACTTGTATTTTCTAATGTGAGTCACGTAGGGGCTGACTAGATAAATATACTGCAGTGTGATAGGATAAAAGTAGAAATGTACAAATACAGATCTTTTTGTTCCAGGTCTAGGTGACATCCTCTTCTTTTTTTTTCTTTTTTTTTTTTTTTTTTTTTTTTTTCAGGATGAATCCGTCTGTATATCAGGGGAATTTAGGAAAGGAGGAATTCACCATGAATGAAGTCATATGGAAAGTTTCCTCTAAGTAATTTATCTAGCATCACATTGGAGCTCCCTGACAGACTCCAGGAGAAAAATCAATTATTCTGGTCAGGGATTCAGGTCCCTCAACTTCACAATCATCTGTGTTCTTCACCAAGGTCCCTGCCTCATTTACTGTCTGCATTCCAGCTCCTGGGATGTGTGAGGCAATGGTCTGGCTAACAGTAGCCTCCTTCAGCAGAAACCATGATTCATTTCCTCAATATCATTCTCAAATAGTGCTAGAGGCTAAAATGCCAGACACTACAATTCGGTTCTTCTAAGGTTTGCTAACAAAATACCCTTGGATTATACTTTTAAGAAGAAAAATGAAAAAAACAGAGCTTGCCACTGGTGGAAACCTACTGAGTTTCATCTACCCAACCTGCTAGACTGGACTTCAAGAGAAACAAGGTATACCTCTACCTTTTGAGCTAAGAGAGGAAATGGTATCAGTATATATGCAGCATTTTCCTCTGTGGGCAAGACCTGATGGGGGATGAGGCAAATCAGTCTGCAGGGTAGCAGACAGAAGTGGAAAAACTGGTCTCTACATTTGGAAAGGGATATAATGGCATCTCAAAGGCCTATTAACAGATCCAATCTTTATCCTCTGCTCCTGCAGCATCACAACCTGACTCTTGCTTCTCTCAGGTACACACCAGCATCTTTTGTCTTCAGTACTGTAGATAAGCTGAGAGAGTGAAAGACTCCCTGTTCCTTACCCCATATTGAATGGTCTTCATCAGCCTCAAAGAACACTTGTAAACGCATGGTCTGATTGTTGAAGCCACTGTCTTTGAGAAGAGTATGGTGTCCCCAAGAGTTTAACATCTTGAGAATGTGCAGGTAGCAATGCTTAGTGATTTCAAAATGTCTCCTTTAAAAAGCCATATCCTGGTCCCCAGGTGAGCACCCCAGCTCATTTTCAAACTCCTACTCCAAAGCAAAACAGCACTGTAAAATTTTGGATGAAATAGCTGCAGAAAGTGTTTTGTTCAAATTATTTTTTCATCACATTTCTTCCCTTCAAAATAATGGAACTACTTTTGCTAGAACATTACCCAAAATATTCAGGCAGAGGAATACACCCAGCATTGAAAATTCCAGTAGAGACCATTACAAGACCTTGTTACCAATTCCTTGTAATTTTGCCAGACACTAACAGGAAGAGACAGGCTGCTGTAGCGATAGCGGCTGGTGTCAGCTCCATGTGGAATGACACAATAGAGTGGTGCTGCATGTTGCTTCTGCTAGTGCTCAGAAAACAGAACTTTTTCTTAGTAAATGGTAACGCAACAGGCCACAGTTGTAATTTAAATAACTACACTTGCAATGAGCTGTAAAGATGGAACTAAACAAAGAAATCTACGGCAAAGTCACAGAGGGTTTTTTTTTCCAGAAGGGATTGCTATGCTCAAGCAGCCTGGCTTCCTGCAGATCAAGGTCAACAAACTAGAATCTGAAAGCTGAAAGTGAGCTCTCTTCATCATGGGCTGCAGAGCACGGACTGATTACAGGTAAGGCATGTTGGTGCGAACTAAAATTTAAGTCTGTAAAATGTAGATAGGAGAGCAGCAAGGCAGACCCAGTGTCAGAAAGGGCTGGGAACAGGAACTGGTGCAGCCTGTCTACAGGCCAGCATAAAGGTGCAGACATTCGTGGGATGTGACAAAGCAAAATCAAATTGTCTTTCACTTAAAAGCCTCTCCAAAATGCAGCAATTGTTCTTTTAAAATAAAACGTCCCCTTATTTATCTACCTCAGCCACATAAGCTTGTAATTAGACCGTATGCATAGCATCATAGACAGCTCCCTGAAACTGGAAAACTCCAAGAAAGCTTTTCCAAAGTGAAAGCCATATCAGGTTGCCCTTGTTCACAGCATACTCTTCTCTCTTGAAAGAAGCAAAATTAAGAGTTCAAAGCTTATGACAAACACAAACACACCTGAAATGGCTTAAGGGCTGATTATTATTGCTATTATTAATACTATATTTTATAGCAGTTTTCAGCTCAGAGACTCCAAAGTCTAAAAAAAAAATCCAGCTGGAAGTACTGTCACATCTTTCTCCTTATCTACCTTCTCTTCAGATGCCATCTGACATATTTTTGTGCTTGCTTTCACGACAAACATGAATCATTCATACATAACAGTGTCACTCAGACTAGTAAAACATCTCTGGCTCAGCTTGCCCTGTAGCCTTTTTATGAGGCTGTCTATCACCCCACATAGTTGGCAATGATGTGTGGACTACCACGGATCTGTTTCTGATCATATCTTCCAGTTATACTGCAAATGAGAACTCCTAATATGGGGCTATCAGCAGACAAATTGCTTAAGCCTAACAATGCCACATGAAGAAGTGTAAACAACTGGAATCTGCTCCATTTAAGCAATGCACAATGCTTGCATTGTGTGCCCAGAAACAACAACTGGAAAGATCGTTTCTGGATTTTTAAGCCAGTCTGTTGCCAAAGCAGAATGGGAAAGCACACAAAAAAGGGAATGTTTTAATGCATCCACTGACACCACTTCAAACTGGAACAGGATCACAGAAAACTCCAGTACTTGGAAAAATCAAATGCTTTACCCTTGAAATTCTCCCTGCGAAGTAGTTTTGGGAAGACTGGGAGGACTGAGAACAAACAGAAAATCATGTCACTCCTCAGAGACTGGGTTTATTGGCACAACCAAATAAAGGTGCAGTGGAAATCTGGTCATCCTATGAACTTTACCTTCCCTCCAGCTACCACAGCTAAGAGGAGCAGAGAGGGCTGCAGTGAAGACTGGCAGTCCCAGCTTCAGCATGTTTGTTCTTGGCTCTCCCATAGTACTGACTCTTCCCTGGCCATAGTATTTTTGCTAGATTAGATGTGCAGACTTCTCTATTTTTCCTTCTGTCCCTGTTCATCTCAAAACAGGGGCAAAGACAATTGGCTCACTCTCAGGCGACAAGCTGCAGTGTTTCATCCTCTCTCCCATCCAAACTATTTAGGAGAGCAATGGATGTAGAAGAAGGGGGCAGGCATTGAAGGAACCCATTGTAAACTGCTGATGTCCAGCTCCAAGGACTGAGAAAGGTGTACTAACCTTAAGTCACCTAGATGGCACGAGCAGAAACTTCATTGGAAGCAAGCTGGCCATGACATCGGGACTTCTCTTTCACCACAGAGTCCTCATTTGTGTGCTGTCTTTTCCTGTGGTGGTGTCCTTTTCTCTACTGGACATGAGGGAAAAACTGAAGGTGTGGAGAGGACTATTCCACACCTACCTAAAGGGAGAATTGGAGGTTGAGATACTTTCAAGACAAGTTTGTCTTTTTTTGCTCCAGAAGGAGGCTATCTTTTTTTTTTACATTTTAGGAAGACTGATATCATTCAGTAAGCACAGCACTCTAAACCAGAGAGGCATCCACAGTCACAGGATGTAGAGCCTGAAGGACATGGAGAGAGCCTGAAGAAAAGTGCCTTTGAGGGATAAAAATGCCCTTGGTTAGTAAGGCTGTTTATTTGGGCCTCTCTTGTTTTCTGGTTTGGGGTTTGTTTTTTTTTTTAGACAACTGGATGAAAGTCTTCCGTCACATCAACTTGGAAGCTAATCTACATCTCCTGTTCATAAACTGTTCCTGGTATGATGTAGTTTGTGTTATCTCAAGTATGAAAGCAAGCACTGTAGCTTTCTCCAAAAAGTCCTTTGCCATCCTTGTATGAACGTGTCCTGCTTTTGCTCCCTCTAAAACATCACTCCCTAAGAGAGGCAAAAAATTAAGCCTTTACCTCATGTACTGGCTAATATTCATTACTTCTTCCTAGTGGAGGAATCCTTGGAACTCTACACTAGTGTCGTCACACCAGTTTTCTGTACATGGAAGATCACTACTGGCTTGGAGCAAGATCTCAGATTTTTATTCCTTATATTCACTCCAAACTAGTGTAAGAGTCCCAGGAAACTACAGCTAGTAGTGTCATGAAGACGATGATCAGCCAGCTGACACCAGGTCTGCTGTGCTCGGGACTTTCCCATGCTGTGGCTCTTCATAAGTGTGCTGCTTCTACAGGGTTCACTTGGGGACATTTTGCCTGTGACCCACCAATCCTTACTTGTTATAGATCAAATTCTTGCAAAGAAATGTGAACTAAAGCATGGTTAACTGTGGCTAGGAATCACAGGTTGTGACCCCAAGAGGAGATGTCACACCTTCAATGCACATTTTTACCTTTGTAAAATTTAGAAAGTCTTGTGGATGTATCTGTTGACAGGGCAATTTCTTGATGATTAATTATACACACAGTTTTCATACAGAAAACCTGAAGAGAAATCATAGTGAAAAGAAGGAAACAGACCACTATATTCTATGAAATTTCGACCCACAGATCTTGAATCTGGAAGAGGAAATCTTTCCATAAAATATGAACTGCAACATCTGAAATTAAACAAAGCAAGTCAGAACCCAAAAGACTGCAGGAATCAGAGAAATAGATGGGTAGCTTGATGAATCAATGCATTTTTTTCTTTTTGGGGATCTTTTTCACCACTGATAATTTTGCTTCTGAACAAACTGAACAGGGAATTGAAATTTCATTGCACAGACATTTGGGACTTCCAGCAATCATAGCATTCCCTTTCTGAGCAAAAAGAATTTTTTTTTTCCCATGGAAAACTTTTGCTTTGATAGAAATTAAAAGTTGTGTTTCACTCATGGCTGTTTTCTAATTTAAAGTAATATATAATGTAGTATTGATTTTTAAAAACAAATTACACAATTTCAAGAGAAAATAATATCTCTGCATTTTTTTTCAACTATAGAGTTAATTTAGGATGTTTCAACATTATTGGGAATTTTTCATCACTTTTTTTGAAATGAAATTTCCCCAAAAGCAACATGAGCTCACAAATTGCTTTTTTATTATTATTATTTTAGCACTACTGCATTTTACTGATGGGGAAAAAAACCCTTCTCCATCAAAGTATTTTTCCAATGAATACTATTCCTGAGTCAAGTAGGAGCGTGTCTGAAATCTTTCAGATGGAAGATTTATTATGTATCATTGGGGGAAAAAAAAGCTATTCAGGGCCAAATTCTCATCCAAGCTGGTTTGTGCAAATATACTGAGCTCCAGCCAGTGAAAACGAAGCCTTTTCAGTTACTTTGCACTCCTAAAATAGAGAAGTACCCAGTAAAAAGTGTCAAAAATGTTAGCGTGTGTATGTGCATGTATACACACACACACGTGTATGAACATAGCCACTCTGTTACTGCTCCTAGCACTCAAGAAAAGATTTCTAAATAGTTTTATAAATATATATGTTCAAAGTGATGGCCCATAACGGTATGATTTTCAGGTGGTTTTATTGGCTTCCACTTTTTAAATGTTACTTTTAAAACAGCTTATTTTATTTTTTTTATCTTGTGAGAGAGAATTTCATAATCCTATGACCAGATATATCAACTTTATTTTGATCCTAATGAGCAAGACCTTATTTGCCAAGACAGTCAGCATGTAGCTTGCCTGTCACTAAGAGCCTCCCCCTGGACAGTTACTGGATGTTAAAAAAATACTCACTTTATGGAAGCATGACAATTTGTGGATTACAGAAGTGCCCAAACCAGCAAAAGGGTTAAGGAAGTTGTGGTGGAAGTATACCAGCAAGTTTCTTGAGTACAATTAATTATCCTCACTACAACAACTTTTATTTTTAGAAAGATGGTAAATAGAAAGATGTTTGTGTTGCCAAGCTTCAAAAACCCACTCAGCCCAAAGATTGTCCGAGAACGTTAGTCTGATAATATGGCTTTACAGACAAAAACATTGTGATGTGTATCAAAATATTGCAAAGGGATAACTGCTCTGCCAAAATGAAAACCAGCCCTAACAAATGTGAAGCACAACAAGCTGGGGTGATTCAGTCCATTCCTATAAACAAGATGCAATGGAAAGAGGTTGCATAATTAACCCGCTGCCCTAATAAACAGTATTTAATATGCCATCTATTTAAAATTAAACTGCTGTCAAAAGCAGCGTTTTTATTTCTTGTTTTAATTTTGTTCAAAGCAAATAAAGTCCTGTCTGCGGTATTGCCCTAGGCAATGACATTAACTGTTCCAAATGTGGGGTTTTGCAGCCTGATTTACAATGTTATGGAATGACCAACATTATATTGCTGTTTGAGTGACCTGGATACAACTGAGAAACACCCAGCACTCATCTGGAGCAGGGGGCAATGACAATTTAATGCTCTCCTTGGGCCACCTGGATCCTGTCAAGTGCAGGCATAAATCAAAGCAACCTTCACATGACAGAGGCTTGTCCAGGCTGAGACTGGGTTCAGATCCACTCCTTCAAGCAAACTAGAACTAAACTGTAAAAAGTTGTGGTATTATTACTTGTTTTGTAGTGGCTCCTAGAGTCATTTCACCATGCAAGCAGAGGAAGTCACAGTCCAGAACAAACTTGTCTTCTTTCCTCTGCTTTGGACGCATCTGCACCTGCTTCCAAATTTCTTGGGCAAGTTTGGCCTTGAGCACTTCAGATGTAATATTGACACTACCACAGAGGACAAACAGTCTGAGCATTTTCACACCACAGACTGGTGGCAAAGGCAAGGACAGGACCTGGGGCTCTGGAGGAGTCAGTTATTAGGCTCTGCTCTGGACCCCAATGTCTGCATGGAGAACGGTGTTGCCAGTTAGACCTGAGCTTTTCAGATGAGATTGAGTCTAAGAAGAAGATTTTTGTGGTAGAACTTCAAAACACAACTTCTCTACATGGACGAAAGCTTCTAGTTAAGGAGCCACTTGACAATTACATAGTCTCTAGTCTTCTCTAACCTATCCAATATAGACTGTAAAAAACACTCATATGACATATATTTCATTTAGAGTAGTAAATATTTATTCTTCTAAAGGCCCAGAGCTGAGCAACACCGGATAATTGAAGTTATTCCTGTATGTACTGGCAGCCTTTGCCTACCCCAACTCTACCACATGTTTACTTCAGCTCTGACATGCAAGACCACCCTTCCATATTTATCCTCCATTGTGGCCATCGTGTGAATGGAGAATGCCAATCACTCCAAACTGTGCAGAGCTTGTGGTGGGACTTGTGTTGTGGTGACAGCTGTCCTCTGCAGTCAAGGAAAAGATTCTCTATAGGTGGTGTTGAAAAAAGGTAGATTTTGTGGTAGGTGGAAGCACGCTTGTTGTTTTTTGTATTCAGACGGACAGAACTGTAGTTGAGTTTGTGTATAAAAATGGCAAAGTGAAAGGTATGATCAACAGGTAAAACTACTGAAAATAAAAAAATTTGCCCATTAACATATTTTCTCTCTTCACTGTTGGTCAAAAAAGATAAGAATTATCCATAAAAATCTGCAAAAAATCCATCCCCTGCTGTGGAATTCTGCTTCATTTTTTATTGGCTCCTATGCAGTCCTTATCACCAGAGTAGAAACCATTTCACTTCTGAAACATCATAAAATCTCTGCCATTAAAGCCCTGGTAATTAAAGCTTGTTTGAGATGGAATGGCCATGGAGTTTGTAAGCTGCATGAGAAAATTCCTGAAGCTGTCTTTTACAAAGAGTTTTGATCAGAAATTCTTTCCAGATTTGGACAGCTGAAATATTATAGAGACGATCTCAAGACAATCTTAATTCATATAACAATGATTTACTTAGGAGTTCATAGCTCAAAATAGGCTTTGATGGCAATAGCTTATCTCCTCAAATCTGATAAACTCTGAGGACAGATGTATGACTACAATTAACATAAAGTATATACTGCAGAAAGCAAGGAGGAAAATAACTAGGCTAAGAAAACAGGCACTCCTTAATGCCACCTCTCTTACACCGTACACTTCATAGCCAGGCTCCACACTAATTGGAGGACTCATGAGTAAGCTCAAAGGAAAGGAAGGAGGCTCCACTTCTGGGAGGCTCCCCACCATGTCTGAGCTCTTTCCAGAGGTAATTTTTACAGCCTAATTAATATCTGTCACCAGTCTCTTCCCTCATGTCTTCTTGGGGAAGAAATCTCTGCTTGTGGTCTTGTGTTTTGTGAGGCCAGGGGCAAAACTGAATCATTAGATTAGATTTCTGAATTGCTGGCTCAGTGTGATTTTGTTATGTATTAATATTTTAAAAGTCGCAGGCACTTGGAGAAGAAACTGAGGACACCTGTGATGAGACTGTGCTCCTGCAGAGATTCATCCCACCCTTTCAGGCCCTCCTGAAGAAAGCTGCAGAGGCAGGTCTTCTTGAGAAGGTATCCCATGGTGTGGGAGTTGTTACTTTTTTTTTTTTTCGTATATTGAGTATCCCAGACACAGGCTATTGGTCTAGGGTTTGTACTTGAGGGAATGTGAAGGAAAAGCGAGGCTGAGAACTAAGAACACTAAGACCATAACAAGAATCTTACCAACACAACGTAATGCAATGAAGGCAGTCCTGTGTAAGTCTCCTGTAAGACAGCGTGAAATGCTATCTGAAAACCAAATGCTGTCTTCTCTAACACCAAAATTCTTAAAACTCTTCTTAGAGCAGTGAGCAATGGTCAGAAATCGCTTCTTAGAGCTGTGCCTCAAAACCGCATAAACACAATCAAACCACAAGTTACCATTCTGTCTAGCTGGCTTGACAAAAATAACGTGAAGGTGAAAAGCAAAGCATTTCCAAGTAACCAGCTGACGGTTGCTTGTGCTACTCCATGTCGTGGGGAAGGACACAGCAGGAGAAGAGGTGCTGCTTCTCATGAATTTTTCTCATCACCCAACAAAATGTGTGTTATTTGCAAGGAAGCATCTACTCAAAGAAAGAAGGTGGGAGAACATGGTAATTACATAAAATTTCTCAGGTGCCTCCCTTGGCAAAGGCCAGTGAATAGTTGAGGGGTGTTTAGCAAAGCTGGTTGAAACCTGGAATTTCCCTGTGAAGCCAGGGATATTACAATCCTCTGATTAATTTTTTTTTTCATACCTTTCTGGTAAAAGAACACAAAAAGTTGAAATTTCCTATGAAATTGAAATCCTGAGTGATTTTGCTCTGATAGATTTAGAACATCCTATTGCAAAGATCTGTTTCAACATGGCTGCCATCTTCACAAGGTCACAATGCTTCGATGGAATTTAGACTTTTATATAAACACAAATTCAATAGGAATTTTGGGGTGAAAATACAATCTTTTTTTTTTTTAAATCAAAATAGTGGTTTTCAGTAACTTCCCCAAAAAAAGCCAATTTGCTTTCCTTCATTGAATAAGTATACTCTTGGAAAATGTCCACAATCTCAAGTCCATTTCCAGTTAAGCCTATGCAGTGAAGTTTTGTAAGTGCTTACATGTTTGCAGGAGCCATGCCATGGACATATCATTACAGCTCCAAGTTGTTTAATCTTTTGTCTAAATATAAATAGATGAGTGAATATCAGTAATTTCCTCCATCCCTCTAGCTGTGGGGAGTTTATCTGCGCAAGGGAAGGCTTTAGGATTAGGGCCAGTCATTGGGGCTGTTTCCAGGCTATCTGTTCAGGAAGGTTCATGAGCTGTTCAAAGATAACACCCTGTTCATATTTGGCCTGATCACCCATGCTCCAAAGGGCATCCCACAGCAAACCACAGCACTGATTTAAGGAAACAACAGCTCAGCTGTTCTGTGCCTTGCTGCTTCTGGTTCAAAATGGGAATTTGCCCATGAGGCTGAACTGACTAAAAGGGCCTTTTTCCTCCATTTGGCTGCTTGGACCAACCTTCTATTTTTTTTCATTACTTGCTGATTTGGGACCTATGGGTGTGCAGAAATCATCTTTTCTCCACTGACCTGACTAGCCCAGTGAACCTGGAGGCTATGGTTGGCTTTCTTCAGGACAGATCTCCTGGAGTTTCATGACAATTTACAGGAGCTTTTGCTCCTATTGGCCATGGTCACTGCTCCTACCTTTTCCTGTGTGTGTTATCAATGTTTTCCTTCTAATCAGAAATGTCTTCTTTTCCTCCCTCTGGTGGGACACTCACCTACCAAATACTCAGCAAAAGGGTGAACATTCACCCTGATGAACTTGGATCCACATTTCTTCCCAGTCCCACCACTCTCTTCATACGACCCCAGTTTCTGCTTTGCCTGTTCAAGTCCTATAGCTAAAAAACCCCAACCCCATCACAGTGGCTAGATAACATAACCAGATAAAGACAACACAGCTCATAAGGAAAGCTTGGAAGGGAAGCCCTAATGTTTGGATTGCACTACATCGAGAGTTAAATATTGTCAAAATAAAATGCACCCCCTCAAAAATAAGGTTCCTATGGGATCTCATTGCCCCCATAAGGATTAAAACCCATGCTTAAGCTGGGCAACTCTCCTGCTTGGTAATGCCATAATTTAGAAGTTTGCTGAGTTACAGCTTTTTGCAGTTGTTAGACTGAACTGTCCTTTCATCTCTGCAATCTCATTCAGTCCCCTAGCATTGTGGGGACACAGGCAAACCACTATAAATAACCGAGACTTTTCATGTCAGCTGGTACAAATACCAGCCACTTCGAACAATCTGACCTTTCTTGGGGATTCTGATCAATCTGCAGTGGAAAACGGCTAATATCTTTCAGGATTTTCCATGGTTAAGATATATATAAAAATTGCTAACTGTTTGTGTGCACTCCAAATGCTTTCTGACTTGTTTAATCTGGCTGTGACACTTTGTTCTGTGGTTAAAAAATGAAAGTAACGTCCCTGTTAATGATTTTTGATGAAACCCATTATTCTCACAGCTATTTTTAAACACCATGGAAGGCAAATCAATCTAACACACCTACAAGACTAATATTTTAATAAACTAACAGAGACAGTGGTCTAAAGCCATGGTATTTTTCCTCTGAACTCTTGTTTTTAAATGAAACCCTATGAGGTTACCTTGGCATTCCTTTGCATGAAGAAAGTAAAACCTAGAAAATAAACTGCTGTTGGTGTTTCTTGAAGTTCATCTTCAGCTTTAAATTGAAAACAAAATAGCAAATGGCTTCAGCTTCATAATTAGCAAGAGCTGATGAAGGATGTTACTGAAGAAGTTATTAAATGATTATGAGATTTCCCCTTCTTCCACACACTTGTTAAATGGAATGTGATAATGCCTCTCTCTTATTAATATCTTATGAGAAAAGTCAGAGGGGATGTATCCTTGATCAAGAGATATCCATTTTATACTTACTGCTATAGTTCATTCTGGAATATAGGATGAATCTTGCCTCTGTGAGAAACTGAAGATATTGACCCTCTTCTTAGTCACTGAAACCAGAAAGCTAATGAGAAAATGTTATGAAATATGGAAAGTAATCTAGCCTGTGTCTTACTTCCTAGCTTTGTTAAAAGCTGTACTGAAATTTCAAACAGGATTTTTCATGTCCGGCATCCCCCCATTTGTTCACAGAGTAGCTGAGAGTCACCCCCAGCTGCACTACTTATAGGGACCATAGCAAAAAGGATCACAGTTTTCACCCACTGGGAGAAATAGCTTAGAGAGGTATTCCTTTGAAAAAAATTAGATTACTCAGAGTGAGCCACTACCTGACAGGAACAACAGTGGCTGTATCTAGCTTACCGGGTTTGTTAGGTTTCTTAAGCTGTTTTGCAATCCACCATGAGCATAGTACATCTCAACTATAGATGCTCATCTGTTTCAAGATAATAAATTACCAAAATACATACAGAGATCAGATCTTGGTCTAAAATACATTTTAGACTTTTACCATGTCCTTTCTTGGGGTCTGCTCTTTTCCATTTTGCCCTTTTGCTGTTTAAAGACAAGTTCCCTGTTGCTATAGTTGGATGAGAAGCTACGTACCTAATTGAAGATGCTCAAGAGCACAGAGCACAGGCCTCGTCCTGTAGGATCAATATATCTGGTCTGAGAGTGCAAGAAGAGTTCTCTATCATGTCTTTATATAAGCTCTTAAATTGCCTACAATTAAGCAAAGCAGTGTGATGGTGAAAGGGTATTTGCCTACTTGCTGTTGCAGAGTAAAGCTGGAGATAATTAAATTATTGCCACGTTATGAAAGTCTATGCCAGAACTTATTGTCTTCAAACAAGTAGATGCTGATGTGAAATTTGAGAAGTCCTTCACCAGTTTAAAAATGCGATAGATTTGAAGAACATCAATGAGAAAATGTGAGGAAGGACCAAAGGGAAGTGGATCAGCTGGAATACCTCCCCATCCCCATACATTGCCTTCCCTGATCCCCAGAATGAGCAGGCAAGTTCTCCCACAGCTTCTGGGAAAAACTCAGAGAGCCTCAACTCTCTACTGTGCTGGGCAGTACACAGCTAATGCAGCCACTTACTCCTTATCCTGGCTCTTCCTATTTGCAGCTATATGTTGTGCTTGAATGAGTGGCTGTGGTTTTTTCACTTGCTCCTTCACAGTGAATAGACAAAATTTTCAGATGCATTTCTCAGGGACTGTGCTGTCGCTGCGGCTCAAGCCAGGAGCTGTAGCAGGGAGCACAGAGCAACCCCATGACTGGCATTAACAGTGCTCACTCTATTAAAGGCAGCCCTCAGAAAAGGAGAGTTACTGAATGTCAATTAAAATGCTTCAGTGATTTAAGTGGGCAACTTCCAAGCACTGCTTTGTAATGCTACACCCCTCTGTCTCCAGTTAATGGCACTGCTCTTACAGCAGCCCCTAGTAGGTGAATTTATGCAACAGCATTGACAGTGACCTTAAGGAGGGATCATTAAACTATTCTCCTTGCTTGAAATTCGTAACTCTATCTGCTTCCTCTGCGGGAGAGGATGAGACCAGGAGGGAAGGAAAGGAGCACTTCATTGACCACCCAGAATGAAGGAAGAACCTGAAATTACTTTGTTAGCCTTGATTCTTCTTGGTGCACACCCTAGGAAAAAAGTGAGAGAAAAGTTTTAAAAGTGGGAGATATTATACCTGCAGTGGATAAGAGTTTGCTAGTGTCTAAGAGCAGAGCCATGGGGATCTTGCTCCCGGCAGAGTGGGCAGTGCTCTGCAGACTGGCATGGGTCCTGGTGCCAGCGATGCTCCTGTAGTGCCACTGCCAGGGAGGACAAGGGAGGCCTTGTTCTCGCTGGAGCCACTGTTGTCCCAGGGCTCTATGGTCACTGTCCCGGTTGCAAGCACTGTCCCAGCAGCCCGCTGCCAGACGCACCACGAGCACCCAGCACGCTGAAAGGCGGCAAGAGGCTGGGAGGTGACATCCCAGCAGCCAGCACCACGCCAGCGGATGTTTCGGCAGCTGCGCCTGTTAACGTATGGGAAAGGGTGACTTTTGTCACTTGCCTCATCTCAGACATGCTGCAAAGTTCAGCTGAAAGCTTTTAATGGTCCCTTGATGCTGAGCCTGCAGATACAGAGAGATAGAGAGCATAATAAACTTTCAAAATATGATCTAACTGCATAACACATCAAATGTGTATCTTAACTGTATCCAATGGAGCTGAATGGAAACAAACACACCATTTCAAACCAGACCACACACAGCAAGATAATGCACATGACTAATTTTGATGACTGATTTTATATAAATAATGCACCAAGATTAGTAGATGCACTGTAATATCCCTTCATTCCACTCCTCTAATTAACTTTTCATTGAGACTGCAACTGGAAGAGGCTAATAAAGTGTTTGCTTTTTACTACTTAGATTAAAAGTACATCCCGTCCTTACCAAAAACAGTGAGTAACTGCATGAAACTTAGGGAATAGCCTGCTTAATGCCATTCAAAATAATGCCGGCATTATAGCTCTTAGCTGGGTGGCAAAGAAATAACAGGTGTAGATAAGGAGTGGGAAGAGTACAGTAATATGGTCGCTACACGTTGTAAATTGCTATGGGAACCAAACAGTTTTGTTCTAGATCAGTTTTGCCACCTACACTAAAGGGGAATAAGACATAGATAACCCTACAGCTGAGTTCTGTTCTTCTGATGTCTGGCAATGTTTAAATGAACTCATGAAGGAAGTGTTGAGTAGCGAAAGACAAATGACCTTTTCCATCTGGGAAAGGTCTTAAAATCTTAAAGCTGTAATGCCTGTGTTTATCAGAAAAGAAAGAAGGGAAAATGCAGGTGAGGAAGAGAGAAGCCAAATCCACGCTGTCTGAATTCAAAGAGGATGGCAGGAATTAAAAGACCTAGTGACCTTCAGGAAATTGATCCTGGTGTTGATGGATCACTATATATAGGATGCAAACTAATAGGTCAGCTGTTGCCTCTTCACTGTAGAAAAGTTAAGATTTCCTACCCCTGCAAAGGCAGAAACTTGAAATGGCTTTGAATGAAGCAATTTTAACACTTATTACACCATCCCCAGGGATTTTCAAACTATTTTGCAAATATGGCAGGCAGGTAGGGCAAATAAGTCCTCCTATCCTGTCATTACTGATGGAAAAACTGATACACAGAGATGTGACATGGCTTGTCCCAAAAAAACCTCCCTAAGAGGGACTCTCATCGCTTGCTTCTCAGGTATGTGATTAACCACCAACCACTTTTCCCTTTTAAAAGGTTTCATCAACTTTCACGTTGGAAGTATGCAGAACCACAGATTTCACATATTTTTTTAATACTATGCCATCAATAAATCCAGGTTTACTCAAAACAGTGCCCAGGGTCTCTTTATAAGTCTATAAACCTGAGAGGACCTATTTGTGATCTTGGGCTGAGAGTCAGGTTTTAAAGGAACTGTAAAACTGGGCAATTTTTTTCATTGCTTCAATTTTCATACTTAATTCTCATATTCTATATTTGAATGTGCCTGAAGGGTTTATATGGAAGGTAGCTTGCAGATTTCCAAAGCCTTTTTCTGTTTCAGCCTTGATCCCAAATTTTAACTCTACTAAGGCTGGCAGCCCCTCCATAGAGCATTCATAATACTAACATCTCAGATATTATTGGAATTGGACCTTCCAAGACACATTAGCAATCAAAGGCACATTTACAAGACCCATCTGTAATGGGTATTGTCCCTCTGTCACATCGTGGTGTAGAAGAACAAAATACTACGACAGCAGTATCAAAGCTGGATAGGGGAAGCTAATAACAGCAAACAGAACAAGAAAAAATAAATAATAAAAGGATTACCCACTGCATGGAAAGCTTCCCAAGGTTCAGTATGACTGTGGGAAAGAATTCATAATCCCAGGTTTCATTCAGACCATTTCTGGGAACAAAGGCACCTGTATTAAAATCAGTGTTGTTGATTTTGGCAAACCCTGATCAAACAGAATAGAGTAGAATAGAAAAGATGGTATAAATCTGATTATCCCTGGGCATATAATTCTTGGTGCTTCACACATCCTCTCTACTATCCCCACATATGTCTTGGCATGACCTGATATCCTTTGTTTTGCACCACATCTTTTCTGACTGAGTGAAAGCTGAGATCTGAAAATATCCTTAAGATGGTAATAGGGTGAGTATGAGAGAGCACTCTGTAGCTGGAGCGAGCAGGCTTCACAGGGGCAGCCCTCCTACCTGCCAAGTCTCACCACAGTCTCCTGTCCCCTGGATCCTTTTGGAATCCACTCTGAGAAAAATTCCGTCATATGTTTAGTTAATTTTAAACTAAAAACCAGAAGACAACCAGAGTTAATAGTACTCATTTAAATGAGAAGTTCTCCCATATATGGAAGAAGTCCTTGGCCAGGTTTCTCAGCAGCTGGAAAGGCACATAATTCCTCTCAGTCCATAGGCTGTTTCAGAGCAGCTAAGCTTCAATAAAGCATTAGAGAGGTAAGAATAGGTACAGACAATAATAGCTAGTAAGGAGAAATGGGGGACTGTCACAGGATCCTTCCACGGCAAAGTGTGAAGCAACTGGGGACCATCACTGTACAGGCACCTTTCCTGAAAATAAAAATGTAGCACCTTAACATGCCCCCAAGACCCAAAGCATTTTACAAGCAGAAAGAAGTGCTACCAGCTTAAAGTGTCATTCACTACTGAGCTGTAGCACAGAGTCAAAAACAGAATCTATTCAAGCTGTTTGGGACAGAAAGAGAAAAACAGATGACCATTGAAACAGCAGGAGGAATTTCTGGTAGGCAGAGAGTAATTAGCCAAGTTGGCCTGTGGCCAGGACATGGAGGTTAGTCATCTCCTTTTGTGAAAAGTGCCATCAAATCTTCAATGACTAAGACCATTCAGGACCTTGGGTTTATGTCTAATCCAGAAGATGGATAACAATGCTAAAGAGGAAACATCAGAGGCGAGTATGATCATAAACAGGGAGGATATGCAAGATATCTTCCAGACATAGGGGGAAAAATGGAGCTCTAGGCACTGGCCAAAACAAACAGAAGTCACCATGATTGGATGGGGGGTCATTCCAGGCTACTATATGAATTACATCAGGAACTGACATTGCCCTCTGCATGGCTTCACAAAGTTTGGCTTTAACACTTCAGTGTCACTGGCAGAACAAGACAGAAATGCTGCACCCATGGTAAAAAAAAGCCAAGAAGGAAACACAGGGAGATAATAACTAGGAGTCTGATTTCACTTGGGGGAACAATTAAGAATTATTTATCGAGGATGAACTAATGGATCTTTATTTTTAGAGGAGAGCTTTGGGGAATTTTAAGAGTTTCCCGCTCTTAGCTTGTATTTAAATAATAAATATTTATCTGATTCTGGGGAAAGTTCAAGACAGCAATTCATCCAGTTGCAGCCAGGCCACAAGAAATTGTTTTCAAAATCAAAACAATAACTAACATTCCTGAAGCCAATTCAGATGTTCTGCCATCTTTTCTGAAAACACACAAATAAATAATTTCACCTAGTGTTGTCATTGGGAACTGTCCTGTTAAGACAGGGGAGTACCCCAAAACATACTTTTCTGAAACTACAGGATTGATCCGTAACATGTTATTCAGCAAGAAAGTCTGCAACTGTGAAAAATAAATCCTGCAAAAATAATCCTGATGGATTTTCAGCCATCGACAGACTGAACAAGTCTGGGTATAAATGCACTTGCATTGGAGTTTGTCTCTGGCTTGTATTTGAGCTGAAAGAATGCTTTTCATCTGCTTCAAACTCTAACTAAAATGCAGATCCACAAATCTAGCCCTAATTATTTACTTTAAAAACGTTATGCACTTTGTTTTAAGTATAGCCTTTAACTCTGTCTGCAAGCTATTTATAGGTATTGTGTCTTTCTCTATCCATTTCACACACACACTGCAGCAAAAGGTCATTCATAACTATGTATCAGAAGTGGAAGATGGTGAAGAGGGATGCTAATCAGACTTGCTCCTAACCACTTGCTGTTCAAAGAGCAGAGTGGGGCTAGATGCTAATGTATTTGACCCTTCAAAAGCTTAGTAGACAATTAGCTTTCTACAGGCTATGATGAACTGCTCTCATTTGCTGTGCATCCACACATTCAACTGTCATGTTTAACAAGCAGCAGGACCACCTACAGCTGCCCAGCAAGGCCCTTTGCATACTTAACGTTAAGGTTGCCTATGTAGTCACTAGAGAGGAAAAAAGATGTAAAAAGCACAGCTTGGGATGACTTCGACAAACAAAGCAATGTCATTCACAAAACTGTAAGGCTCCAGTCAGTTCCATAATTTGCAAAGTTTTCCTTGAATTCTGAGGAACAGCTCCAGAACATCAGTTCTCTTTGCTGCATCAAAAGCAGGTTTTATGTTTCCTTCCAGAGACCCATAGTCACAACCCCTGGAAAACCCAAGGTGATCCTTGACATCTTCATTGGAAATATTGTCACTAAAATGCCAGACCACATCTGAAGATGTTCATACGTTTGTTTGACATGTCTAGCTCATGTTTCCCTCTGCCCTACCACAGCATGCTTGGCCAATACTGGAGCCTATCATGTCAGAGCACTTCATTCCCATCCATAACTCACAAATCAGTAGTGCAGATTTGCTGGTTTTCCTCTTAGATATCAAAGCAAGCTAACCAGTGCTCACAAAGCAAAGTCTAGGTAGATAAATGCAGAGACAGAGACTCCTATCGCTCAGCGTCCTTCAATCAATGCAACACTTGAAGATCACCAGGGCTGACAGCACAGCAACCACATGGTACAGTTGTGAACATCCTTCATCTGAGAAATAACTGTACATAGTCAGGTACTTGTGAAGGACATTTACTGGTCTGGTACCAAATCACTGAAACAACATATTCTTAAGTCACGTATGTCCCACAAGTGAAGTATGTCTTTGGCAGGGAGCTGAATCCAAACAGATTTAAACAATGGCTTAAATATAAGCACATACATAAGTGTCTCACTGAACTGTGGCTGTGTTGACATTCCTATTACTAGACAAGATGTCAAGCAGAATCATTTATTAGTTTCTTCTCTCTCTTTTTTTTTTTTTTTTTTTTTTGTATGGGAGTCTTCATAAAGAGAAGTTGCACTTTATACCAAGTAGGCACAACTAATCAGTCTTTTTTAATAAAGAGAGATTAGGTGAGAAGAACAACGGTGACTGTGAAATTGGAAACTGATGTTGATGTCTTATTTCTGAAGACCCTAATTTTTAAAAAAGTGCTGTATTTTAGCCCTTGTCACCAATGATTATGCAAAGATAGGGCACAGTGTTCACTACTTTCAGCTGAAGTTTTCTTAAAAAATTTCCAGCAGGTCAAATTAATGGAAAGTCAGGGATGTTTGTTCCATGAATTCAAAGGAAACTTTCGCCTTCTATGTAGCAAAGCAAGAGATTGGGAATGTTGCTTTTTTCTCAATATATACCAGTTATGCTGTTGTACTCCCCAAACTTCATATGCTTTTTATGTTTCTCTTTTGAGCTGCCATGATCTGCCTAATGACATTCCAGTCCCGTGTCAATTTGAGGGCTACATCTAAGACTCAGCCATAATTCGTCAGGATCAGATGGCAGCCAGTCCTGAATGCACCTCCTGGGAGCTGGGACACTTCTCACCCGTCATGGAGCAAAAACAATTATCTGAAGTTACCCACCTGCTCCAGGCCCACTTTGTCAAATATGATACTTCAGAGGGTGATACCTACCTGTCATACTGATTTTTTGGATGTTGACACAGTGGTTGGAGTGAACATCTGTTGCTGCTACTCCCCTCTGATCTCATTTAGACTCTCCAGAAGCAAAGATGAAAACATGTTTCAGTGCATCCCTCCTGCCTGCTCCACCTGAGAAACCTTCTGTGTCTCTTCTGAGTGGCTGAACAGCTGTGACCAGATGACACCTTATCCCCTTCTCTCTTTGAAACATCAGTTTAATTCCTAGCTACTCACTCACTGAATCCTCACCACCAGTGGCATTCCTCTGAGTATCTGGCTGTGCATATGGCCATTTTCTCATCCTTTCATAGCACCCAAAACAAGGGGAAACTCGACCATTTAGGATCTCGGCTGAAATTACTTTATTGGGCTGCAGGAGTGAAAACTCAAACCAAAACAGCAGTGCTGCTGAGCTTCAGGCTGAGACATGGTATCAACCCTCTTTTCCAAAGCTGACAGTAATTAGAAGAGGATGGCAGATGCTTTCTCCCAACAGCCTCTTGCTTTAATGAGCACCTTCTCTGCAACTAAAACGTAGCTGCCCCTCTAGACTGGAGACTTTCCGTGTCATGCACAAAGCTTACATACAGTGTTACTCAGTAAATAATAAAGACAGTACTATAATCATAGCTACCTATGGGATAGAGATTTTCTCAGTATGACAGCTTCCAGAAGTTCAAAGCTTTGCATGAACAGAGTACACGAAGGCTGCGTGTGTTAACTAATCAGTGTTTCCATCTCTATGTGATCATTTTCTAAATTACTCTAAAAGTGGCACCAAGAGCACAGAAGATGACACTCTTCTGTCGGGGTGCTGTAATCACACTGAATGCATCTCTGAGCAGACTGCATAGCAAATGGGTACTGGAGATTTTAAATATCTCAGTTTTCATCATCAAATATCGCAAGCTAGTTCCTGTTTCCTTCTCAGTCACCTCTCCTGACTCCATCAGGCTATTGATGCAACGTTGAGTGATATGTGGCAGCACGTTACTCTCAGTGGAGATTAATTATTTCTTTTTAAAGGATCCTACAACCCCCATCCCCTCTGGGTCTCTCATTTGGTAAACTAGCATGTCAAAAACTAATGGGAAGGTGTGAGATGTGACATGACTTTACGAGAAAAGAAAATTTGGGCCAAAGGCGATGGAGTTTGGATTTTGACAACGGACTTTGTTTTTCTGCTTGTTTCTTCCCCCTAAGAATAAGTTTCTATTTTTACATCTGAATGCATTGCTGAGATTCATACTGTAATTGCTACATGAAATCAGGAGGGACTGCACCTGTGTTGGACCACGAGGGAGAACAAAGTGATGCTGGTTCCTTCCCACACTGACTAATCTTTTTCTGCTGTGCACAAACACCACTACTTGCCCGAAACCCCTTCAGCCTTCACATTTCCATTTACAGCTGTCTCCAGAGTTTTGTAAGAAAAGATGATGGATGGGCAGAATTTTATTTCCATTAGAAGGAAACCAACAATATTTCCATCTGCTTTATTAAAAATACTAGTTCTCACTTTGCTTAATCTTGAAAAATGCAACATGTTTCTGCAGCTGAGTTTGCATTTTGTCTAGGAAATGGATGCCTGGAGTGATTTTCTGAGGGAACAGAGCAAGGGGTGGTTTAGTGCATTCCCTCCCATGGGCAGAGGGCATCCAGCTTGGGAGAGAAAAGCTGATAGCCTCACAACTACCATCTCCCCAGGGGGGTTGTACTTCGAGATTTTGGCAAGGTGACCCCTGCAGTGCAGCTACAAAGGCAGCCAGGGAGATAACTCAAACCTCCCTGTCGTCTAAGTCTTGCCACCAGGCTTGCTGCTCCACTCCCTGACCACACCCAAGCTCTGTCGAGCATCGCTCCCCTTCCTTGATGGGTTTCTGTAATTCCTGCTGTTGACACACTGCTCATGATTTGTAGTTGGCATCGGTTGCAGAAGACTGCTGGAAGGGAGCGCTGAAGTGTTTGGATTCAGTGGGATGGGGTGGCATGGAGAGAAGGTCGTTAGAAGCACAGGAGCTTGGCATCTAACAGAGGGGCCTGAGGGTGTCAGATTTGGGTGAACAACTGCTCTATCACAGTGTCTGTATAACTAAAACTCTGCTCAAAGAATAGAGTTTGTTCAAGGTTTTTCTTTTCTTGCATTGCTTTTCCTATTTCCCTCTTGTTTTTCCAGAAATAGAACATGACATTTATTTTTATGGACAACACGATCTTATGGCTATTCCCTTGTGACAGGGCAATCTGAACACAATTATGTTCTGTTGACAAAAAGTGATAAAAGTGTATTGTGTCAACACTCTGAACTAACAGATTTGTCAACTGCTCTACTCTCAGATAATAGAAACAGAATTAGAAAATGCTCTGACAGACTCCATCTTCTTCTATGGTTAGGTAAGCCCCAGTTCTGTGCTTAGTTACTGTACCCCCATGTTCTCCCTCTTCTAGCAAAATCTGTCTGGCTGTGTTTTAAATTCAAGTGTAAATTTTGTTTTGATGGACTTCTTTTCTTCAGCTTATAGCTTATATGCTTTGAAGTAATTTGAACCTAAGTTCTCCATTTCACTTCAATTCCATTACTCCCATTTTTTTCTATGGCTTTGGAAAAGCCAACTTTTTTGTATATCCTTTTTTTGCCATGCTAATTTCCTTCTAGAAAGTGTATTTGACAATTGTACCTGCATTACATCCTCCCTCCAGCTGACTTCTTCGTAAGTTCATGGTCAACAATCTACCTGGGCTGTTGTTTTCCTGAGATAGGCACCCCCATTTGCCCAATCTGTATGACCAAGCCTAAGCACACGCTATTTTCATCAGACAGATGTGCATACATCATAACGTAAACCACCATCCCATCCTAGGTCTGAAGACAAGTCTGCACTTTGAACTGCTGGTTAGCTGGATGACAGTTACTCCTTAAGAGCTAAAGGAATGATGATAGCATTCAAGCAAAACAGAAAAAGCTTTTTCATCGCCAAAAAAAAGCAATATCCAAAATTTCTTTAAAATATTTTGTTTTGCAGCTGTGACTCCTGCAATGTTAAATGCCATTAAGCAACATTTCCTTTCAAAAGAAGTATGTGCAATGTATATTAATGCTTTCCAAAAATAGGAATCAATAGCCACCAGGTGCAAGTGTAGAATGAGTCAAGCATGACAGCATTTGGCCACCTGTCTGAAAAGATCATGAACACTGGCTTCCTCATCAGAACAGAAGAGGTGATAGGTGCCATGAAGATGCTTTTAATTTACACATCTGGTCTTTCCTCAGTCCATTCCCCCACCTTCCAGGTTAATTACCCCAGGTTATGTCAGACTGGGACTCCTGAAAGTCAGTTCTTTTAGGACCACAAACATCAGAGTAACCCAAAGCCTACTCTAATTTGAGGTGCATGCTGGACTCCCTCTCCCCTCCAGCCTATCCACTACAGCCCACCTCGTCCCTCAGCTTCTGCAGTGCCCCAGTGCATCCAGCCACAAGGAGCCTGTCCCTCTGTGAGCAGAATTCTGCACAGGTCTTTCTTTTGGTTTGATACATTTGTTGTTTGAACAGAAAATTGCAATCAGTTTTGACAACAAGGTGAAATGAAATAAATATGTATACATGAAACGCTATTGTTCATTCCCCTGATCCAGCTCCTGCCAGTGGAACTTTTTAGTGTGGGGGTGGAATCAAGGCATTTACATCCTGAAATGAGAATAACACTCTGGAAGAGTGGTTTATGGTAGTTTGGCACCATATTCTGATACCCATAGCAACCTTTAAAGAAAATTTGAGTTGGACATTGCAATGGAAAATTAGCACCATCTACAATTTAATTCATAATCCAAATTTCCCAGAAGCCATAGCTCATTGCCACACCTACAGAACCACTCTTGAAGGAAAGCACAGATCTGACTCTTGTTCTTCCTCCTCCTCTCTGACTGACAGCCCAACTTGCTGCTCAACAAAAGGATGCTGCTGTGAGAAAACAGCTAAGAAAAAAAAAAAAGGTGCTAAAGTTCTTTTCAGAATTGACTTAAAGCTGCAAGTATATTGCATAATGAACAAGTTTGGATAAAATGAAGCAATATCACTACAGACAACAGATTTCTGCTTACCCACCAGGTTGTTCCTCTGTGTTACTGCACCTAAGACTTATCAAGAAAATCTCCTTGAATAAATTAATATTTATCTTGTTTTATCAGTAACTGTCTCTCTATCCTAATGTATTTGACCACATCAAAACAAGCTGCATATACCTAATGTGATTTATTTGACCAAAACCGCTTGGTCCTAACTATAATGATTTTGTAAGTTTGCATTCAAGGGGGTTTTTTTGGTACAATTTGGTCATGATTTTAACACCAATCCAAACTATCTTAGAATGCAAGATACTCAGCTTGTAGCACTTGAGTTTTCCACTGGAGTCAATGAGGCCATTATTCACATGCTTAAAATTAGGCATATGCTTAAGTGCTTCGCCTTTGAGATAAAGACCCCATTTGGGACTCTTTGGTGCTTAGCTCTGATAAAATCTATCAATCTTGCTTAGATGATTAAAACAAAAGCATCTTTCTCAGAACTTCCAACAGATGTTTTCATAAATTTTAACATATTTCTTTTCCCTGTCTCATTCATTTCCAGTACAAGTATTCCCTTAAAAACTGAATGAGGAAATCTGTAAACTTAATGGAGGAAATTTATTTGGATAGAAAGACATCTAAAGAAGTATAACAGCACTTGCAATGATCTCTGGCCAAATTCTGCACCCATTTACTTTCTTTATGCCTTTCCCCACTGCCAGATGTATCTGTGCAAATGAGATTTTCCAAAGTAACTACTGTCTTCTCTGAATCCCACAAAATCCTTTCTAATAGTCTCTGAAGAGAGTTTCTAACAAACCAAGTCAGTGTATAACTGCTCACTCCATATGTCTGAAGTGTATTCTTCCTTCCACCCGCCCCATTTCATTCTGTCGACAACACGCATTTTGTCAAACCTCTTACTGCAAATCATTCAGTCAATGAAACTGAAAGACATTTCAGCACATTTTTATCAACAGAATGTAATTTTGTGCAAATCATGCTGTCAACAGGAAAGAATGCCAAAAGAAAAGTGAAAGAGCCCAAACTCATTTGTCCACAAAAAATAAATTGCAGTTTGCTTTTATTTTGTGCATGTAGACAAAATGGAAACAGCAAAACTACCCCATCTGTGGACAAAATTAGAATTGATCTCTTAATTCAGGAGACCAAATGGTATTTGGTAGAAAAATACCAACGCTATGAAGGACAGCTAAGATGCTGAGTCAGAATAATTTTTCCAGCACTGTACACTTTTCACTGTTTTCTTTGTATCAGTGAAATACCACCTGAGATACTTAATCCATTGTAGCAAAATTTTCAGTGATGGGCTTGAATACAGGAAAACAGACTGAGCTAAATTAAAACACAGATGCTATTTCATTTTCCAGTTGATGAATGGCTTGGGTTGATCTGCAGGTGCAGGTTCAATGCTGCCTGGACAGTGCTCTCTGGTCACTGATGCTCCTCACAGCTTTGTGCTGTAGCTGTGGCCACCTTCTATTTTTATCTGTTGTGATGCTTTCATCCTTTCGTTGCTTTCAGTTTTGCTCGTGTTATTACAAAGCTTGTTCTTTCAGCAATTGTCTCTATATCTCCAGGCCCCAGGCTGCCTGGTAGTGTGAAGGCTGGCACCATGCGGCACAGCCCTGTGGTCACTACAGCTCTGCAGGTCAAAGCAAAGACTGTTTTCAATAACTGCCTTACAGTTGCTCTCCGTCACAGGACTGAATCTACTTTCTACCTCCTAACAGCTAAAGGACCTTTTTTGCTGGTTCACATGAGGGACAGGATTCCTGCCCAGCCCTCTGTGAATGCCCAGCAAAACCCACCTAGGCAAAACTTCTGGCTTTTCTAAAGATGAAGTGAAAATTGGCCCTTGGGAGAAGATTACAGGAGGACATTAAACTATTTGCTTTCCTACGCCTACTCAGGTTTTACTTCAAGGTGTGTTCTGCTGATTATGATTATAAGCTTATTTTCATAAGGATGGCTGTTCAATTCTCTTCAATATTCTGATTTATTTTTCTATGGACTGGAGTTTTTTCTTAATATGGTAAAAACCAACAACAACCTTCCTGGGTTTTGGAGAATTTCACTGTGTTTTTAGATCACCTTATCCCTTCCAGTTCTTCAGAGAATTGTTTAAATAAGGCCTTGGACAACTGACAGTCCCAAAGAGTCTGTATGGGGCTGGAGGAGCAGAGACAGTGGCTGTTATCCAGCATTTTAGAAATCAGAATGAGACTTACCACATGCCATTTTGGTACACACTGTGGGGGATAACAGATTATTTTCTCCGTCAGTCCCCAGTCTTTACTGGGGAAAGTGATGATCCAGCCAAATTCCCTGAGTCCTGCTCATCCACAAGAGAGGGACGCACAGAGAGAAGGTACTCATTGTGCAGCATTAAAAATGTAACTGCTTTGAGACACGGGCCAACGCACTGACACCAAAAGCTGGCAGCAAATATGTCAGAGGGATCACGAAGTTGGCATGAGAGGGTTTCAGCTAATACAAGAGATTATTTTCAGGGCCTTATTGCGTGCCAAACACAACACAAAGCTGGCCTCAGAGAGCAGCACTTCTGCTGGAGCCGTAGGGGGTGGCAGCGGAGCAGAGCAGACGCTTGGGGAGAAACCTGGCTTGGGTTTTTATCTGGGACAGCACTAGGGCTCTGCAGGGACCAGCTACTTTTTGGCTGTGTATCACTGCTGTGTGTCCTAGCTAGTCTCTATTTGCAGCAGCCTGCCTAAAATGCCTATGGGATGGGTCACCTTTCTGATTTTCATGCTCATGTTGACATTGTATTAGTAGGGGGACTTGGTGCATCCCTTTGGCCGTGCCAGGCTGCTCAAGTGAATTTCCGATTTGAAAGTCTTCATTTTTGTCACCTTCAAGGACCTCCTCCTGTTTAATCCTTACCCGTCTTTCTATTCAGAGCAGCCCCAAAGGCAAGAAAGTATTCATTAAAAGCATAGTGTCATTTTAAAAGTGGTAGATAGATTCAGTGGAAAGAAGTCTTCTAAGGAATGAAAAATAATTTCATACCATTTTGCTGTGCACTTCTCATGGTATCTTCTTGCCATTTTGGTTGTGTTGACAGTGCTGCATACTGAAAGAAGGATTCATATCTGTGAGGCACGGACAGCAAGCACTGCAAAGCATTTACTTGGTCTGGATCAACAGAAATCTTCCTCCTTTTAAAAGCTATCACACCAAAGCCTTTCTGAATAAGCGGATGAGGGTAATGGCTAATGAAAGTGGTACCTTCAGCCTGGCCATCCTTGTCCACTGGCACTAAATGTGCTCACCCTGATCAGTTCTGCTAGCATGTGGCACAGGGCTTTTTCATAAGCATAGAGAGAGACTGACTGCACCCTCCTTGCCCCAGCACTTGGTATTGTGGCAGAAAGAATCAAGGTCTTGACAACTAACCTGTTTTTATTTTATATGTTGACTTCAGCTTGCACATAATCCTTGGTCCTATCCTAGCCGTGTCCACCCAATCCCATCTTTTCAACAGAATTTTGAACAAAATAGAGAAAATTAAGACCTGGGACTTTCCATGCTTTTCATGGCTGATTTCTTGTATGTGTGTTACACAATTAACTCACAGGGAAAGCTGGAAATCTTATATCAATACAAAACTACAGTACTTGGCTGTAGGACACCTGGAAGTCAATTCATTAACACACAAGAGGTCGATTGTACATTCCCTGCTGGAATTTACCCACATCCTCATTCAACAGCAACAATAAAATTATGGCAGTAGTGATCAGAAACAAAGATTCAGATTGCAACCTGTTTCTTGCCTATTATTCTGCCAGATGCAGCCCATCAGCACTTTTAATTTAGAGTGAAAAACTGGGCAGAGAACAGAAGAAAATGGGGAGAGGATTTGAGTGGTTATTTCATGGCTCAGCAGCAACTGCTGCAAAAGCCATGCCTCATGCATGTTAATGGGAGTCAGTGAGCATCTGCATTGGTTCCCCATTCATTTTGAGGGAGTTGAGGCTTGGGATGGTGTTTGAGAATAAGCTGCTTGAAGAAACTCATGAATTTTCCACCCAAGTAGCTTGCTGAAGTTCACTCTAGTGCACTTACTCTTCATCATGTCAAGTAGATGTTTGCAAGGACTTCTGGACCATTTTGTGATAAACATGGGACTAGTCACATACACAGCTGGCCTGTTCCAGGCTAATCTATTAGGTGCACCAAAAATTTTGAGCTCAGGAATGGAACTAAATCACACCTTGGTACAAGTTTGATAGTAAGAATTTTGCTGGTAGTTTGGGGATGTACCTATCTGCCAATGTAAACATGCCATTGGAGGAAAAAATCCTTAATGTTGTTACATGTAATAGCAACGCTCTCCCACATCACCGTGGATGTGCTGCCAAATCATGGCCAGGAAGGAGCAGTAAATACAGTGCTCATGCAGAGCTGAAGAGAGGTGTGTAGTACAGTCAGGATCACCTGTTGCAGACTTTATCTCCCAAACCTTCTGAAAAAAAATGGCTATTTGTGTTGAAAAGCTGAACTCCTGGTAATAGAAACCTGGCCATTTGTTTTAAAATGGCAAAAAACAGCTACTCTCAACTTCTTGCAGAAGCACAGAACAGTTCAGATGGGAAAGGGCATCAGGAGATTTCTGGTCCAGCCTCTTCCTCAGAGTAGGAACATTGAATCTAGCCCAGGTTGCCCAAGGCTTTGTCCAGACCAACCCTCCAAATGCAGCCTCTCTGGGAAATTTCTTCCAATGTGGACAGGTCTTGTGATTTATTTTTTTTAACTCTTTTGTTAGTTGGAACCTCCCCTATTTCAATTTATCACTGATATCTCTCCTGCTCCCCCCATTAACCTCCTCTCTCTCAATTAGGCCTGATTTTGTTCCATACATGTTACATGATACAAGCTTTCAATGATGGGAATCAATCAACATGCCCCAATAATTCTAAGTGCACTATGGGGAAATAAAAATAAAACTTTCAGGAAGGAGTATGTGTTATGCAGTTAATTAATGTATAGTGGCATTATGGGGGAGTGTGGCCCAATGAATCCAAAGTGATTTACTGTGTTCTGCTGTGCATCAGGAGTCTGCAAACTCTTTAAATATCTAACATTTAAAAATATGTATATCTTCCAACATGCAGACCTAGAAAATGTTCACAGGCTTTGATGTTGGCACTTTTCATTGCTGCTTTTTTTTGTCATAATAAAATCAGATCTGCTAATCACCATTCATGATATGGAGCTTATTTCATTTGAACTGCAGTTCAGAGGAAAAGAGTTCTTGGTTCTATTCCTGTCCCAAAATACCTGCAACTGAATTCAAAGATGGACTTCAAACCGCATCCTTTGCTAAAACCAGAGTTCAGTTCCCTGATGCTAGCAGTTGGATCCAAACCTGATGTCGCATCAGTCTTGGCAATCTACAAAAAAACAGTGACTTTCAATCCAAAAACCACCTGTATGCTAAATTAGTTCTTCAAAAAACAAATCTGGAGCAGGTATCTGCAAGGCTAGGGAAATCAGGAGAGCCTGGCCTCTCTGCTTTGCTCGAACAGCTGGCATTCCAGGAAAGACGCCAATAAAGGACTCTGGGGCGATTTTTGCCAAGTTGAGTTTTTAATTTGTGTAGTTACGTGACTGAATGCAACGTAAAACTTTAAGGTTCGAAAATGAGAAAAGAAAATGGAAGTTTACCAGAACTCTGCAAGGTTTAGCTGGGGTACTTTGGATGCTTCTTCCCTTGCTCAAACACCTCTAAGCCAAGCTG